>NW_027461688.1:300000-448270 GCF_050947455.1 Rhinoderma darwinii
GCGTAGCTATCATGTGTTGTACTATAGAATCAATACATTTTGTAAAAAAAAAGTGCTTGTAAAGGGGTATACACTTCTGGGTGAATTAATTCTGTGTTTTCCTGTTTACTGTAAAAAAGTTGGGATTTTTTGGTATAGTTTTCAATTTTGTTTTATACTTACACACATTTCATGATAATATTGTACTCTTATTTGATTTTGATTGGCTGTGTATAATCATGGAGATTTTATCTAGATTCTTTTACTATATTTTATATGTTATTCTGTTACATTGAAGTTAGATGTACCTCAAATCATTATAGTTACATTGGTAATATGGTGAGATTGCTATCATATCACTGTGTCATTTCCATTATGTTCATCTAATTTCCAATGGAGATGTCTGGTCAGAAGTGGTTTGTTTGGTTCAGTTGCTGGGCCCTCCTTGGATATTGGTGCTTCATGTGAAGTGGAATAACTTAGGGTAGGTCCCTTTAGCTGGATTTGGTAAGGGCAATAAAGAGAGATGTAATGCTTATGTTATTGCTCCTCTCTCTCAAGGTAAAATTGTGTGGTCTGAGATGGTATCAGGTTTGTTTTGGAGAAATACCACAGACCAATAACCTTGAAAGGTATTGGGAATAAAGAGGTCTGCTTTTTTCAAAATTCTGTGTAGGTGTCATAGTATGGCGCCATTTGCTGGTTAGGAAGTCATCTGATTTGATTTTAGTGATGGTGTTCACTGTGTTTTTTTAGTCTTTGAAACCAGTGACTCCACAGGGACTTGGTTTTGGTAAATTTGTCACCAGTCTCTACTTCTGTGTACCAGAGTAGTATGTGATATCTGATAGCCAGGGGTTTGAAACTATTTTTTTAAGAATTCTGTACTGACTGGATTTCCGGATTATGAGGTCCTAGGCTATAGGAACTTTAGTATTTGCTGCTATTTACAATAAGTGACACATAAGATTGGTAAAGACACCAATTTTGGAGATGGAGAGGCAAGGCTGAAGGGGAGGAGGAGGCCTTTATTTGAACATAACAATTCTTGTGTTGTTATGTTCAAAAGTCTTATCTAGTAAGTTTCCCATAGGAAGGTATTGGGAATAGAGACATATTTTTTTTTCAAAATTCCATGTAGGTGTCGTGGTATGGCACCATTTGCTTGTTAGGAAGTCATATGGGTTTATTTTACATGATGGTGTTCATTATGTTATTTTAGTCTTTGAAGCCAGTGACTCCATAGGGGCTTGTTTTTTTATTAAATTTGCCACCAGTCTCTACTTATTTGTCCCAGAGTAGTATGTGATATCTCATAGGCAGGGATTTGAAACTATTTTTTTAAGAATTCTGGACTGACTGGTTTCCTGGATGATGAGGTCTTAGGCTATGGGAACTTTACTGTCTGCTTATTTTTTTAATAAGTAACGCAAAGAATTGGTAAAGACACCAATTTTTGAGATGGAGAGGAAAGGCTGAAGGGGAGGAGGAGGCCTTTATTTGAAGATAACAATTCTTGTGTTGTTATGTTCAAAAGTCTTATCTAGTAAGTTTCCCATAGCTCGCTATCTTTTTTTCCAAATTCTTCATGTACCCACTATCTGACAAATATAATTGACGTAGCATTATTTACTCACCTAATATACCAAGAGCTGTTTTACAAATGGTTGGAGACTCATATGTATATTGGGCTTAAAGCCAATGCCTGTAGTGGTGCCATAGGTTTAGATAAAGAACCAGGACTGAAGCAGATTTTGAGAGCTTTTGTGTGATGATAAATTGTGTAGACTTAGGATATCCAGACCTTGTACGTTTTCCAATGCGTAGCTATCATGTGTTGTACTATAGAATCAATACATTTTGTAAAAAAAAGTGCTTGTAAAGGGGTATACACTTCTGGGTGAATTAATTCTGTGTTTTCCTGTTTACTGTAAAAAAGTTGGGATTTTTTGGTATAGTTTTCAATTTTGTTTTATACTTGCACACATTTCATGTTAATGTTGTACTCTCATTTGATTTTGATCGGCTGTGTATAATCATGGAGATTTTATCTAGATTATTTTACTATATTTTATATGTTATTCTGTTACATTGAAGTTAGATGTACCTCAAATCATTATAGTTACATTGGTAATATGATGAGATTGCTATCATATCACTGTGTCATTTCCATTATGTTCATCTAATTTCCAATGGAGATGTCTGGTCAGAAGTGGTTTGTTTGGTTCAGTTGCTGGGCCCTCCTTGGATATTGGTGCTTCATGTGAAGTGGAATAACTTAGGGTAGGTCCCTTTAGCTGGATTTGGTCAGGGCAGTAAAGAGGAGATGTAATGCTTATGTTATTGTTCCTCTCTCTCAAGGTAAAATTGTGTGGTCTGAGATGGTATCATGTTTGTTTTGGAGAAATACCACAGACCAATAACCTTGAAAGGTATTGGGAATAAAGAGGTCTGCTTTTTTCAAAATTCTGTGTAGGTGTCATAGTATGGCGCCATTTGCTGGTTAGGAAGTCATCTGATTTGATTTTAGTGATGGTGTTCACTGTGTTTTTTTAGTCTTTGAAACCAGTGACTCCACAGGGACTTGGTTTTGGTAAATTTGTCGCCAGTCTCTACTTCTGTGTACCAGAGTAGTATGTGATTTCTGATAGCCAGGTGTTTGAAACTATTTTTTTAAGAATTCTGTACTGACTGGATTTCCGGATTAGGAGGTCCTAGGCTATAGGAACTTTAGTATTTGCTGCTATTTACAATAAGTGACACAAAAGATTGGTAAAGACACCAATTTTGGAGATGGAGAGGAAAGGCTGAAGGGGAGGAGGAGGCCTTTATTTGAACACAACAATTCTTGTGTTGTTATGTTCAAAAGTCTTATCTAGTAAGTTTCCCATAGGAAGGTATTGGGAATGGAGACATATTTTTTTTTCAAAATTCCATGTAGGTGTCATGGTATGGCACCATTTGCTTGTTAGGAAGTCATATGAGTTTATTTTACATGATGGTGTTCATTATGTTATTTTAGTTTTTGAAGCCAGTGACTCCATAGGGACTTGATTTTTGATTAAATTTGCCACCAGTCTCTACTAATTTGTCCCAGAGTAGTATGTGATATCTCATAGGCAGGGATTTGAAACAATTTTTTTAAGAATTCTGGACTGACTGGTTTCCTGGATGATGAGGTCTTAGGCTATGGGAACTTTACTGTCTGCTGATTTTTATAATAACTAACGCAAAGAATTGGTAAAGACACCAATTTTGGAGATGGAGAGGAAAGGCTGAAGGGGAGGAGGAGGCCTTTATTTGAAGATAACAATTCTTGTGTTGTTATGTTCAAAAGTCTTATCTAGTAAGTTTCCCATAGCTCGCTATCTTTTTTTCCAAATTCTTCATGTACCCACTATCTGACAAATATAATAGAAGTAGCATTATTTACTCACCTAATATACCAAGAGCTGTTTTACAAATGGTTGGAGACTCATATGTATATTGGGCTTAAAGCCAATGCCTGTAGTGGTGCCATAGGTTTAGATAAAGAACCAGGACTGAAGCAGATTTTGAGAGCTTTTGTGTGATGATAAATTGTGTAGACTTAGGATATCCAGACCTTGTACGTTTTCCAATGCGTAGCTATCATGTTTTGTACTATAGAATCAATACATTTTGGGAAAAAAAAGTGCTTGTAAAGGGGTATACACTTCTGGGTGAATTAATTCTGTGTTTTCCTGTTTATTGTAAAAAAGTTGGGATTTTTTGGTATAGTTTTCAATTTTGTTTTATACTTGCACACATTTCATGTTAATGTTGTACTCTCATTTGATTTTGATTGGCTGTGTATAATCATGGAGATTTTATCTAGATTATTTTACTATATTTTATATGTTATTCTGTTACATTGAAGTTAGATGTACCTCAAATCATTATAGTTACATTGGTAATATGGTGAGATTGCTATCATATCACTGTGTCATTTCCATTATGTTCATCTAATTTCCAATGGAGATGTCTGGTCAGAAGTGGTTTGTTTGGTTCAGTTGCTGGGCCCTCCTTGGATATTGGTGCTTCATGTGAAGTGGAATAACTTTGGGTAGGTCCCTTTAGCTGGATTTGATGAGGGAAATAAAGAGAGATGTAATGCTTATGTTATTGCTCCTCTCTTTCAAGGTAAAATTGTGTGGTCTGAGATGGTATCAGGTTTGTTTTGGAGAAATACCACAGACCAATAACCTTGAAAGGTATTGGGAATAAAGAGGTCTGCTTTTTTCAAAATTCTGTGTAGGTGTCATAGTATGGCGCCATTTGCTGGTTAGGAAGTCATCTGATTTGATTTTAGTGATGGTGTTCACTGTGTTTTTTTAGTCTTTGAAACCAGTGACTCCACAGGGACTTGATTTTGGTAAATTTGTCACCAGTCTCTACTTCTATGTACCAGAGTAGTATGTGATATCTGATAGCCAGGGGTTTGAAACTATTTTTTTATGAATTCTGTACTGACTGGATTTCCGGATTATGAGGTCCTAGGCTATAGGAACTTTAGTATTTGCTGCTATTTACAATAAGTGACACATAAGATTGGTAAAGACACCAATTTTGGAGATGGAGAGGCAAGGCTGAAGGGGAAGAGGAGGCCTTTATTTGAAGATAACAATTCTTGTGTTGTTATGTTCAAAAGTCTTATCTAGTAAGTTTCCCATAGGAAGGTATTGGAAATAGAGACATAATTTTTTTTTCAAAATTCCATGTAGGTGTCGTGGTATGGCACCATTTGCTTGTTAGGAAGTCATATGAGTTTATTTTACATGATGGTGTTCAGTATGTTATTTTAGTCTTTGAAGCCAGTGACTCCATAGGGACTTGTTTTTTGATTAAATTTGCCACCAGTCTCTACTTATTTGTCCCAGAGTAGTATGTGATATCTCATAGGCAGGGATTTGAAACTATTTTTTTAAGAATTCTGGACTGACTGGTTTCCTGGATGATGAGGTCTTAGGCTATGGGAACTTTACTGTCTGCTGATTTTTATAATAAGTAACGCAAAGAATTGGTAAAGACACCAATTTTGGAGATGGAGAGGAAAGGCTGAAGGGGAGGAGGAGGCCTTTATTTGAAGATAACAATTCTTGTGTTGTTATGTTCAAAAGTCTTATCTAGTAAGTTTCCCATAGCTCGCTATCTTTTTTTCCAAATTCTTCATGTACCCACTATCTGACAAATATAATAGAAGTAGCATTATTTACTCACCTAATATTCCAAGAGCTGTTTTACAATTGGTTGGAGACTCATATGTATATTGGGCTTAAAGCCAATGCCTGTAGTGGTGCCATAGGTTTAGATAAAGAACCAGGACTGAAGCAGATTTTGAGAGCTTTTGTGTGATGATAAATTGTGTAGACTTAGGATATCCAGACCATGTACGTTTTCCAATGCATAGCTATCATGTGTTGTACTATAGAATCAATACATTTTGTAAAAAAAAGTGCTTGTAAAGGGCTATACACTTCTGGGTGAATTAATTCTGTGTTTTCCTGTTTACTGTAAAAAAGTTGGGATTTTTTGGTATAGTTTTCAATTTTGTTTTATACTTGCACACATTTCATGTTAATGTTGTACTCTCATTTGATTTTGATCGGCTGTGTATAATCATGGAGATTTTATCTAGATTATTTTACTATATTTTATATGTTATTCTGTTACATTGAAGTTAGATGTACCTCAAATCATTATAGTTACATTGGTAATATGGTGAGATTGCTATCATATCACTGTGTCATTTCCATTATGTTCATCTAATTTCCAATGGAGATGTCTGGTCAGAAGTGGTTTGTTTGGTTCAGTTGCTGGGCCCTCCTTGGATATTGGTGCTTCATGTGAAGTGGAATAACTTAGGGTAGGTCCCTTTAGATGGATTTGGTCAGGGCAGTAAAGAGGAGATGTAATGCTTATGTTATTGCTCCTCTCTCTCAAGGTAAAATTGTGTGGTCTGAGATGGTATCATGTTTGTTTTGGAGAAATACCACAGACAAATAACCTTGAAAGGTATTGGGAATAAAGAGGTCTGCTTTTTTCAAAATTCTGTGTAGGTGTCATAGTATGGCGCCATTTGCTGGTTAGGAAGTCATCTGATTTGATTTTAGTGATGGTGTTCACTGTGTTTTTTTAGTCTTTGAAACCAGTGACTCCACAGGGACTTGGTTTTGGTAAATTTGTCGCCAGTCTCTACTTCTGTGTACCAGAGTAGTATGTGATTTCTGATAGCCAGGGGTTTAAAACTATTTTTTTTAGAATTCTGTACTGACTGGATTTCCGGATTATGAGGTCCTAGGCTATAGGAACTTTAGTATTTGCTGCTATTTACAATAAGTGACACAAAAGATTGGTAAAGACACCAATTTTGGAGATGGAGAGGAAAGGCTGAAGGGGAGGAGGAGGCCTTTATTTGAACACAACAATTCTTTTGTTGTTATGTTCAAAAGTCTTATCTAGTAAGTTTCCCATAGGAAGGTATTGGGAATGGAGACATATTTATTTTTCAAAATTCCATGTAGGTGTCATGGTATGGCACCATTTGCTTGTTAGGAAGTCATATGAGTTTATTTTACATGATGGTGTTCATTATGTTATTTTAGTTTTTGAAGCCAGTGACTCCATAGGGACTTGATTTTTGATTAAATTTGCCACCAGTCTCTACTTATTTGTCCCAGAGTAGTATGTGATATCTCATAGGCAGGGATTTGAAACTATTTTTTTAAGAATTCTGGACTGACTGGTTTCCTGGATAATGAGGTCTTAGGCTATGGGAACTTTACTGTCTGCTGATTTTTATAATAAGTAAGGCAAAGAATTGTTAAAGACACCAATTTTGGAGATGGAGAGGAAAGGCTGAAGGGGAGGAGGAGGCCTTTATTTCAAGATAACAATTCTTGTGTTATTATGTTCAAAAGTCTTATCTAGTAAGTTTCCCATAGCTCGCTATCTTTTTTTCCAAATTCTTCATGTACCCACTATCTGACAAATATAATAGAAGTAGCATTATTTACTCACCTAATATTCCAAGAGCTGTTTTACAAATGGTTGGAGACTCATATGTATATTGGGCTTAAAGCCAATGCCTGTAGTGGTGCCATAGGTTTAGATAAAGAACCAGGACTGAAGCAGATTTTGAGAGCTTTTGTGTGATGATAAATTGTGTAGACTTAGGATATCCAGACCTTGTACGTTTTCCAATGCGTAGCTATCATGTGTTGTACTATAGAATCAATACATTTTGTAAAAAAAAGTGCTTGTAAAGGGGTATACACTTCTGGGTGAATTAATTCTGTGTTTTCCTGTTTACTGTAAAAAAGTTGGGATTTTTTGGTATAGTTTTTAATTTTGTTTTATACTTGCACACATTTCATGTTAATGTTGTACTCTCATTTGATTTTGATCGGCTGTGTATAATCATGGAGATTTTATCTAGATTATTTTACTATATTTTATATGTTATTCTGTTACATTGAAGTTAGATGTACCTCAAATCATTATAGTTACATTGGTAATATGATGAGATTGCTATCATATCACTGTGTCATTTCCATTATGTTCATCTAATTTCCAATGGAGATGTCTGGTCAGAAGTGGTTTGTTTGGTTCAGTTGCTGGGCCCTCCTTGGATATTGGTGCTTCATGTGAAGTGGAATAACTTAGGGTAGGTCCCTTTAGCTGGATTTGGTCAGGGCAGTAAAGAGGAGATGTAATGCTTATGTTATTGTTCCTCTCTCTCAAGGTAAAATTGTGTGGTCTGAGATGGTATCATGTTTGTTTTGGAGAAATACCACAGACCAATAACCTTGAAAGGTATTGGGAATAAAGAGGTCTGCTTTTTTCAAAATTCTGTGTAGGTGTCATAGTATGGCGCCATTTGCTGGTTAGGAAGTCATCTGATTTGATTTTAGTGATGGTGTTCACTGTGTTTTTTTAGTCTTTGAAACCAGTGACTCCACAGGGACTTGGTTTTGGTAAATTTGTCGCCAGTCTCTACTTCTGTGTACCAGAGTAGTATGTGATTTCTGATAGCCAGGTGTTTGAAACTATTTTTTTAAGAATTCTGTACTGACTGGATTTCCGGATTAGGAGGTCCTAGGCTATAGGAACTTTAGTATTTGCTGCTATTTACAATAAGTGACACAAAAGATTGGTAAAGACACCAATTTTGGAGATGGAGAGGAAAGGCTGAAGGGGAGGAGGAGGCCTTTATTTGAACACAACAATTCTTGTGTTGTTATGTTCAAAAGTCTTATCTAGTAAGTTTCCCATAGGAAGGTATTGGGAATGGAGACATATTTTTTTTTCAAAATTCCATGTAGGTGTCATGGTATGGCACCATTTGCTTGTTAGGAAGTCATATGAGTTTATTTTACATGATGGTGTTCATTATGTTATTTTAGTTTTTGAAGCCAGTGACTCCATAGGGACTTGATTTTTGATTAAATTTGCCACCAGTCTCTACTAATTTGTCCCAGAGTAGTATGTGATATCTCATAGGCAGGGATTTGAAACAATTTTTTTAAGAATTCTGGACTGACTGGTTTCCTGGATGATGAGGTCTTAGGCTATGGGAACTTTACTGTCTGCTGATTTTTATAATAACTAACGCAAAGAATTGGTAAAGACACCAATTTTGGAGATGGAGAGGAAAGGCTGAAGGGGAGGAGGAGGCCTTTATTTGAAGATAACAATTCTTGTGTTGTTATGTTCAAAAGTCTTATCTAGTAAGTTTCCCATAGCTCGCTATCTTTTTTTCCAAATTCTTCATGTACCCACTATCTGACAAATATAATAGAAGTAGCATTATTTACTCACCTAATATACCAAGAGCTGTTTTACAAATGGTTGGAGACTCATATGTATATTGGGCTTAAAGCCAATGCCTGTAGTGGTGCCATAGGTTTAGATAAAGAACCAGGACTGAAGCAGATTTTGAGAGCTTTTGTGTGATGATAAATTGTGTAGACTTAGGATATCCAGACCTTGTACGTTTTCCAATGCGTAGCTATCATGTGTTGTACTATAGAATCAATACATTTTGTAAAAAAAAAAAAAGTGCTTGTAAAGGGGTATACACTTCTGGGTGAATTAATTCTGTGTTTTCCTGTTTACTGTAAAAAAGTTGGGATTTTTTGGTATCGTTTTCAATTTTGTTTTATACTTGCACACATTTCATGATAATGTTGTACTCTCATTTGATTTTGATTGGCTGTGTATAATCATGGAGATTTTATCTAGATTCTTTTACTATATTTTATATGTTATTCTGTTACATTGAAGTTAGATGTACCTCAAATCATTATAGTTACATTGGTAATATGGTGAGATTGCTATCATATCACTGTGTCATTTCCATTATGTTCATCTAATTTCCAATGCAGATGTCTGGTCAGAAGTGGTTTGTTTGGTTCAGTTGCTGGGCCCTCCTTGGATATTGGTGCTTCATGTGAAGTGGAATAACTTAGGGTAGGTCCCTTTAGCTGGATTTGATCAGGGCAATAAAGAGAGATGTAATGCTTATGTTATTGCTCCTCTCTCTCAAGGTAAAATTGTGTGGTCTGAGATGGTATCAGGTTTGTTTTGTAGAAATACCACAGACCAATAACCTTAAAGGTATTGGGAATAAAGAGGTCTGCTTTTTTCAAAATTCTGTGTAGGTGTCATAGTATGGCGCCATTTGCTGGTTAGGAAGTCACCTGATTTGATTTTAGTGATGGTGTTCACTGTGTTTTTTTAGTCTTTGAAACCAGTGACTCCACAGGGACTTGGTTTTGGTAAATTTGTCACCAGTCTCTACTTCTGTGTACCAGAGTAGTATGTGATATCTGATAGCCAGGGGTTTGAAACTATTTTTTTAAGAATTCTGTACTGACTGGATTTCCGCATTATGAGGTCCTAGGCTATAGGAACTTTAGTATTTGCTGCTATTTACAATAAGTGACACAAAAGATTGGTAAAGACACCAATTTTGGAGATGGAGAGGAAAGGCTGAAGGGGAGGAGGAGGCCTTTATTTGAACATAACAATTCTTGTGTTGTTATGTTCAAAAGTCTTATCTAGTAAGTTTCCCATAGGAAGGTATTGGGAATGGAGACATATTTTTTTTTTCAAAATTCCATGTAGGTGTCATGGTATGGCACCATTTGCTTGTTAGGAAGTCATATGAGTTTATTTTACATGATGGTGTTCATTATGTTATTTTAGTCTTTGAAGCCAGTGACTCCATAGGGACTTGTTTTTTTATTAAATTTGCCACCAGTATCTACTTATTTGTCCCAGAGTAGTATGTGATATCTCATAGGCAGGGATTTGAAACTATTTTTTTAAGAATTCTGGACTGACTGGTTTCCTGGATGATGAGGTCTTAGGCTATGGGAACTTTACTGTCTGCTGATTTTTATAATAAGTAACGCAAAGAATTGGTAAAGACACCAATTTTGGAGATGGAGAGGAAAGGCTGAAGGGGAGGAGGAGGCCTTTATTTGAAGATAACAATTCTTGTGTTGTTATGTTCAAAAGTCTTATCTAGTAAGTTTCCCATAGCTCGCTATCTTTTTTTCCAAATTCTTCATGTACCCACTATCTGACAAATATAATAGAAGTAGCATTATTTACTCACCTAATATTCCAAGAGCTGTTTTACAAATGGTTGGAGACTCATATGTATATTGGGCTTAAAGCCAATGCCTGTAGTGGTGCCATAGGTTTAGATAAAGAACCAGGACTGAAGCACATTTTGAGAGCTTTTGTGTGATGATAAATTGTGTAGACTTTGGATATCCAGGCCTTGTACGTTTTCCAATGCGTAGCTATCATGTGTTGTACTATAGAATCAATACATTTTGTAAAAAAAAAGTGCTTGTAAAGGGGTATACACTTCTGGGTGAATTAATTCTGTGTTTTCCTGTTTATTGTAAAAAAGTTGGAAATTTTTTGGTATAGTTTTCAATTTTGTTTTATGCTTACACACTTTTCATGTTAATGTTGTACTCTCATTTGATTTTGATTGGCTGTGTATAATCATGGAGATTTTATCTAGATTATTTTACTATATTTTATATGTTATTCTGTTACATTGAAGTTAGATGTACCTCAAATCATTATAGTTACATTGGTAGTATGGTGAGATTGCTATCATATCACTGTGTCATTTCCATTATGTTCATCTAATTTCCAATGGAGATGTCTGGTCAGAAGTGGTTTGTTTGGTTCAGTTGCTGGGCCCTCCTTGGATATTGGTGCTTCATGTGAAGTGGAATAACTTAGGGTAGGTCCCTTTAGCTGGATTTGATCAGGGCAATAAAGAGAGATGTAATGCTTATGTTATTGCTCCTCTCTCTCAAGGTAAAATTGTGTGGTCTGAGATGGTATCAGGTTTGTTTTGGAGAAATACCACAGACCAATAACCTTGAAAGGTATTGGGAATAAAGATTTCTGCTTTTTTCAAAATTCTGTGTAGGTGTCATAGTATGGCGCCATTTGCTGTTTAGGAAGTCATCTGATTTGATTTTAGTGATGGTGTTCACTGTGTTTTTTTAGTCTTTGAAACCAGTGACTCCACAGGGACTTGGTTTTGGTCAATTTGTCACCAGTCTCTACTTCTGTGTACCAGAGTAGTATCTGATATCTGATAGCCAGGGGTTTGAAACTATTTTTTTAAGAATTCTGTACTGACTGGATTTCCGGATTATGAGGTCCTAGGCTATAGGAACTTTAGTATTTGCTGCTATTTACAATAAGTGACACATAAGATTGGTAAAGACACCAATTTTGGAGATGGAGAGGCAAGGCTGAAGGGGAGGAGGAGGCCTTTATTTGAAGATAACAATTCTTGTGTTGTTATGTTCAAATGTCTTATCTAGTAAGTTTCCCATAGGAAGGTATTGGGAATAGAGACATATTTTTTTTTCAAAATTCCATGTAGGTGTCATGGTATGGCACCATTTGCTTGTTAGGAAGTCATATGAGTTTATTTTACATAATGGTGTTCATTATGTTATTTTAGTCTTTGAAGCCAGTGACTCCATAGGGACTTGTTTTTTTATTACATTTGCCACCAGTCTCTACTTATTTGTCCCAGAGTAGTATGTGATATCTCATAGGCAGGGATTTGAAACTATTTTTTTAAGAATTCTGGACTGACTGGTTTCCTGGATGATGAGGTCTTAGGCTATGGGAACTTTACTGTCTGCTGATTTTTATAATAAGTAACGCAAAGAATTGGTAAAGACACCAATTTTGGAGATTGAGAGGAAAGGCTGAAGGGGAGGAGGAGGCCTTTATTTGAAGATAACAATTCTTGTGTTGTTATGTTCAAAAGTCTTATCTAGTAAGTTTCCCATAGGTCGCTATCTTTTTTTCCAAATTCTTCATGTACCCACTATCTGACAAATATAATAGAAGTAGCATTATTTACTCACCTAATATACCAAAAGCTGTTTTACAAATGGTTGGAGACTCATATGTATATTGGGCTTAAGCCAATGCCTGTAGTGGTGCCATATGTTTAGATAAACAACCAGGACTGAAGCAGATTTTGAGAGCTTTTGTGTGATGATAAATTGTGTAGACTTAGGATATCCAGACCTTGTACGTTTTCCAATGCGTAGCTATCATGTGTTGTACTATAGAATCAATACATTTTGTAAAAAAAAGTGCTTGTAAAGGGGTATACACTTCTGGGTGAATTTATTCTGTGTTTTCCTGTTTACTGTAAAAAAGTTGGGATTTTTTGGTATAGTTTTCAATTTTGTTTTATACTTACACACATTTCATGTAAATGTTGTACTCTCATTTGATTTTGATTGGCTGTGTATAATCATGAAGATTTTATCTAGATTCTTTTACTATATTTTATATGTTATTCTGTTACATTGAAGTTAGATGTACCTCAAATCATTATAGTTACATTGGTAATATGGTGAGATTGCTATCATATCACTGTGTCATTTCCATTATGTTCATCTAATTTCCAATGGAGATGTCTGGTCAGAAGTGGTTTGTTTGGTTCAGTTGCTGGGCCCTCCTTGGATATTGGTGCTTCATGTGAAGTGGAATAACTTAGGGTAGGTCCCTTTAGCTGGATTTGGTCAGGGCAATAAAGAGAGATGTAATGCTTATGTTATTGCTCCTCTCTCTCAAGGTAAAATTGTGTGGTCTGAGATGGTATCATGTTTGTTTTGGAGAAATACCACAGACCAATAACCTTGAAAGGTATTGGGCATAAAGAGGTCTGCTTTTTTCAAAATTCTGTGTAGGTGTCATAGTATGGCGCCATTTGCTGGTTAGGAAGTCATCTGATTTGATTTTAGCGATGGTGTTCACTGTGTTTTTTTAGTCTTTGAAACCAGTGACTCCACAGGGACTTGGTTTTGGTAAATTTGTCACCAGTCTCTACTTCTGTGTACCAGAGTAGTATGTGATATCTGATAGCCAGGGGTTTGAAACTATTCTTTTAAGAATTCTGTACTGACTGGATTTCCGGATTATGAGGTCCTAGGCTATAGGAACTTTAGTATTTGCTGCTATTTACAATAAGTGACACATAAGATTGGTAAAGACACCAATTTTGGAGATGGAGAGGCAAGGCTGAAGGGGAGGAGGAGGCCTTTATTTGAAGATAACAATTCTTGTGTTGTTATGTTCAAAAGTCTTATCTAGTAAGTTTCCCATAGGAAGGTATTGGGAATAGAGACATATTTGTTTTTCAAAATTCCATGTAGGTGTCTTGGTATGGCACCATTTGCTTGTTAGGAAGTCATATGAGTTTATTTTACATGATGGTGTTCATTATGTTATTTTAGTCTTTGAAGCCAGTGACTCCATAGGGACGTGTTTTTTGATTAAATTTGCCACCAGTCTCTACTTATTTGTCCCAGAGTAGTATGTGATATCTCATAGGCAGGGATTTGAAACTATTTTTTTAAGAATTCTGGACTGACTGGTTTCCTTGATGATGAGGTCTTAGGCTATGGGAACTTTACTGTCTGCTGATTTTTATAATAAGTAACGCAAAGAATTGGTAAAGACACCAATTTTGGAGATGGAGAGGAAAGGCTGAAGGGGAGGAGGAGGCCTTTATTTGAAGATAACAATTCTTGTGTTGTTATGTTCAAAAGTCTTATCTAGTAAGTTTCCCATAGCTCGCTATCTTTTTTTCCAAATTCTTCTTGTACCCACTATCTGACAAATATAATAGAAGTAGCATTATTTACTCACCTAATATTCAAAGAGCTGTTTTACAAATGGTTTGATACTCATATGTATATTGGGCTTAAAGCCAATGCCTGTAGTGGTGCCATAGGTTTAGATAAAGAACCAGGACTGAAGCAGATTTTGAGAGCTTTTGTGTGATGATAAATTGTGTAGACTTAGGATATCCAGACCTTGTACGTTTTCCAATGCGTAGCTATCATGTGTTGTACTATAGAATCAATAAATTTTGTAAAAAAAAAGTACTAGTAAAGGGGTATACACTTCTGGGTGAATTAATTCTGTGTTTTCCTGTTTATTGTAAAAAAGTTGGACATTTTTTGGTATAGTTTTCAATTTTGTTTTATACTTGCACACATTTCATGTTAATGTTGTACTCTGATTTGATTTTGATTGGCTGTGTATAATCATGGAGATTTTATCTAGATTATTTTACTATATTTTATATGTTATTCTGTTACATTGAAGTTAGATGTACCTCAAATTATTATAGTTACATTGGTAATATGATGAGATTGCTATCATATCACTGTGTCATTTCCATTATGTTCATCTAATTTCCAATGGAGATGTCTGGTCAGAAGTGGTTTGTTTGGTTCAGTTGCTGGGCCCTCCTTGGATATTGGTGCTTCATGTGAAGTGGAATAACTTAGGGTAGGTCCCTTTAGCTGGATTTGGTCAGGGCAATAAAGAGAGATGTAATGCTTATGTTATTGCTCCTCTCTCTCTCAAGGTAAAATTGTGTGGTCTCAGATGGTATCATGTTTGTTTTGGAGAAATACCACAGACCAATAACCTTGAAAAGTATTGGGAATAAAGAGGCCTGCTTTTTTCAAAATTCTGTGTAGGTGTCATAGTATGGCGCCATTTGCTGGTTAGGAAGTCATCTGATTTGATTTTAGTGATGGTGTTCACTATGTTTTTTTAGTCTTTGAAACCAGTGACTCCACAGGGACTTGGTTTTGGTAAATTTGTCACCAGTCTCTACTTCTGTGTACCAGAGTAGTATGTGATATCTGATAGCCAGGGGTTTGAAACTATTTTTTTAAGAATTCTGTACTGACTGGATTTCCGCATTGTGAGGTCCTAGGCTATAGGAACTTTAGTATTTGCTGCTATCTAAAATAAGTGAAACATAAAATTGGTAAAGACACCAATTTTGGAGATGGAGAGGCAAGGCTGAAGGGGAGGAGGAGGCCTTTATTTGAAGATAACAATTCTTGTGTTGTTATGTTCAAAAGTCTTATCTAGTAAGTTTCCCATAGGAAGGTATTTGGAATAGAGACACTTTTTTTATTTTCAAAATTCCATGTAGGTGTCGTGGTATGGCACCATTTGCTTGTTAGGAAGTCATATGAGTTTATTTTACATGATGGTGTTCATTATGTTATTTTAGTCTTTGAAGCCAGTGACTCCATAGGGACTTGTTTTTTGATTAAATTTGCCACCAGTCTCTACTTATTTGTTCCAGAGTAGTATGTGATATCTCATAGGCAGGGATTTGAAACAATTTTTTTAAGAATTCTGGACTGACTGGTTTCCTTGATGATGAGGTCTTAGGCTATGGGAACTTTACTGTCTGCTGATTTTTATAATAAGTAACGCAAATAATTGGTAAAGACACCAATTTTGGAGATGGAGAGGAAAGGCTGAAGGGGAGGAGGAGGCCTTTATTTGAAGATAACAATTCTTGTGTTGTTATGTTCAAAAGTCTTATCTAGTAAGTTTCCCATAGCTCGCTATCTTTTTTTCCAAATTCTTCTTGTACCCACTATCTGACAAATATAATAGAAGTAGCATTATTTACTCACCTAATATTCAAAGAGCTGTTTTACAAATGGTTGGAGACTCATATGTATATTGGGCTTAAAGCCAATGCCTGTAGTGGTGCCATAGGTTAAGATAAAGAACCAGGACTGAAGCAGATTTTGAGAGCTTTTGTGTGATGATAAATTGTGTAGACTTAGGATATCCAGACCTTGTACGTTTTCCAATGCGTAGCTATCATGTGTTGTACTATAGAATTAATACATTTTGTAAAAAAAAAGTACTAGTAAAGGGGTATACACTTCTGGGTGAATTAATTCTGTGTTTTCCTGTTTATTGTAAAAAAGTTGGGATTTTTTGGTATAGTTTTCAATTTTGTTTTATACTTACACACATTTCATGTTAATGTTGTACTCTCATTTGATTTTGATTGGCTGTGTATAATCATGGAGATTTTATCTAGATTCTTTTACTATATTTTATATGTTATTCTGTTACATTGAAGTTAGATGTACCTCAAATCATTATAGTTACATTGGTAATATGGTGAGATTGCTATCATATCACTGTGTCATTTCCATTATGTTCATCTAATTTCCAATGGAGATGTCTGGTCAGAAGTGGTTTGTTTGGTTCAGTTGCTGGGCCCTCCTTGGATATTGGTGCTTCATGTGAAGTGGAATAACTTAGGGTAGGTCCCTTTAGCTGGATTTGGTCAGGGCAATAAAGAGAGATGTAATGCTTATGTTATTGCTCCTCTCTCTCTCAAGGTAAAATTGTGTGGTCTCAGATGGTATCATGTTTGTTTTGGAGAAATACCACAGACCAATAACCTTGAAAAGTATTGGGAATAAAGAGGCCTGCTTTTTTCAAAATTCTGTGTAGGTGTCATAGTATGGCGCCATTTGCTGGTTAGGAAGTCATCTGATTTGATTTTAGTGATGGTGTTCACTATGTTTTTTTAGTCTTTGAAACCAGTGACTCCACAGGGACTTGGTTTTGGTAAATTTGTCACCAGTCTCTACTTCTGTGTACCAGAGTAGTATGTGATATCTGATAGCCAGGGGTTTGAAACTATTTTTTTAAGAATTCTGTACTGACTGGATTTCCGGATTATGAGGTCCTAGGCTATAGGAACTTTAGTATTTGCTGCTATTTACAATAAGTGACACGTAAGATTGGTAAAGACACCAATTTTGGAGATGGAGAGGCAAGGCTGAAGGGGAGGAGGAGGCCTTTATTTGAAGATAACAATTCTTGTTTTGTTATGTTCAAAAGCCTTATCTAGTAAGTTTCCCATAGGAAGGTATTGGGAATAGAGACACTTTTTTTTATTTTCAAAATTCCATGTAGGTGTCGTGGTATGGCACCATTTGCTTGTTAGGAAGTCATATGAGTTTATTTTACATGATGGTGTTCATTATGTTATTTTAGTCTTTGAAGCCAGTGACTCCATAGGGACTTGTTTTTTGATTAAATTTGCCACCAGTCTCTACTTATTTGTTCCAGAGTAGTATGTGATATCTCATAGGCAGGGATTTGAAACTATTTTTTTAAGAATTCTGGACTGACTGGTTTTCTTGATGATGAGGTCTTAGGCTATGGGAACTTTACTGTCTGCTGATTTTTATAATAAGTAACGCAAATAATTGGTAAAGACACCAATTTTGGAGATGGAGAGGAAAGGCTGAAGGGGAGGAGGAGGCCTTTATTTGAAGATAACAATTCTTGTGTTGTTATGTTCAAAAGTCTTATCTAGTAAGTTTCCCATAGCTCGCTATCTTTTTTTCCAAATTCTTCTTGTACCCACTATCTGACAAATATAATAGAAGTAGCATTATTTACTCACCTAATATTCAAAGAGCTGTTTTACAAATGGTTGGA
The DNA here is from genome assembly GCF_050947455.1 of Rhinoderma darwinii. Taxonomy (NCBI): domain Eukaryota; kingdom Metazoa; phylum Chordata; class Amphibia; order Anura; family Rhinodermatidae; genus Rhinoderma; species Rhinoderma darwinii. Next base: position 317,866 of record NW_027461688.1, read on the forward strand.
GACTCATATGTATATTGGGCTTAAAGCCAATGCCTGTAGTGGTGCCATAGGTTAAGATAAAGAACCAGGACTGAAGCAGATTTTGAGAGCTTTTGTGTGATGATAAATTGTGTAGACTTAGGATATCCAGACCTTGTACGTTTTCCAATGCGTAGCTATCATGTGTTGTACTGTAGAATTAATACATTTTGTAAAAAAAAAAGTACTAGTAAAGGGGTATACACTTCTGGGTGAATTAATTCTGTGTTTTCCTGTTTATTGTAAAAAAGTTGGGATTTTTTGGTATAGTTTTCAATTTTGTTTTATACTTACACACATTTCATGTTAATGTTGTACTCTCATTTGATTTTGATTGGCTGCGTATAATCATGGAGATTTTATCTAGATTCTTTTACTATATTTTATATGTTATTCTGTTACATTGAAGTTAGATGTACCTCAAATCATTATAGTTACATTGGTAATATGGTGAGATTGCTATCATATCACTGTGTCATTTCCATTATGTTCATCTAATTTCCAATGGAGATGTCTGGTCAGAAGTGGTTTGTTTGGTTCAGTTGCTGGGCCCTCCTTGGATATTGGTGCTTCATGTGAAGTGGAATAACTTAGGGTAGGTCCCTTTAGCTGGATTTGGTCAGGGCAATAAAGAGAGATGTAATGCTTATGTTATTGCTCCTCTCTCTCTCAAGGTAAAATTGTGTGGTCTCAGATGGTATCATGTTTGTTTTGGAGAAATACCACAGACCAATAACCTTGAAAAGTATTGGGAATAAAGAGGCCTGCTTTTTTCAAAATTCTGTGTAGGTGTCATAGTATGGCGCCATTTGCTGGTTAGGAAGTCATCTGATTTGATTTTAGTGATGGTGTTCACTATGTTTTTTTAGTCTTTGAAACCAGTGACTCCACAGGGACTTGGTTTTGGTAAATTTGTCACCAGTCTCTACTTCTGTGTACCAGAGTAGTATGTGATATCTGATAGCCAGGGGTTTGAAACTATTTTTTTAAGAATTCTGTACTGACTGGATTTCCGGATTATGAGGTCCTAGGCTATAGGAACTTTAGTATTTGCTGCTATTTACAATAAGTGACACGTAAGATTGGTAAAGACACCAATTTTGGAGATGGAGAGGCAAGGCTGAAGGGGAGGAGGAGGCCTTTATTTGAAGATAACAATTCTTGTTTTGTTATGTTCAAAAGTCTTATCTAGTAAGTTTCCCATAGGAAGGTATTGGGAATAGAGACACTTTTTTTTATTTTCAAAATTCCATGTAGGTGTCGTGGTATGGCACCATTTGCTTGTTAGGAAGTCATATGAGTTTATTTTACATGATGGTGTTCATTATGTTATTTTAGTCTTTGAAGCCAGTGACTCCATAGGGACTTGTTTTTTGATTAAATTTGCCACCAGTCTCTACTTATTTGTTCCAGAGTAGTATGTGATATCTCATAGGCAGGGATTTGAAACTATTTTTTTAAGAATTCTGGACTGACTGGTTTTCTTGATGATGAGGTCTTAGGCTATGGGAACTTTACTGTCTGCTGATTTTTCTAATAAGTAACGCAAAGAATTGGTAAAGACCCCAATTTTGGAGATGGAGAGGAAAGGCTGAAGGGGAGGAGGAGGCCTTTATTTGAAGATAACAATTCTTGTGTTGTTATGTTCAAAAGTCTTATCTAGTAAGTTTCCCATAGCTCGCTATCTTTTTTTCCAAATTCTTCATGTACCCACTATCTGACAAATATAATAGAAGTAGCATTATTTACTCACCTAATATTTCAAGAGCTGTTTTACAAATGGTTGGAGACTCATATGTATATTGGGCTTAAAGCCAATGCCTGTAGTGGTGCCATAGGTTTAGATAAAGAACCAGGACTGAAGCAGATTTTGAGATCTTTTGTGTGATGATAAATTGTGTATACTTTGGATATCCAGACCTTGTACGTTTTCCAATGCATAGCTATCATGTGTTGTACTATAGAATCAATACATTTTGTAAAAAAAAAGTGCTTGTAAAGGGGTATACACTTCTGGGTGAATTAATTCTGTGTTTTCCTGTTTACTGTAAAAAAGTTGGGATTTTTTGGTATAGTTTTCAATTTTGTTTTATACTTACACACATTTCATGTTAATGTTGTACTCTCATTTGATTTTGATTGGCTGTGTATAATCATGGAGATTTTATCTAGATTCTTTTACTATATTTTATATGTTATTCTGTTACATTGAAGTTAGATGTACCTCAAATCATTATAGTTACATTGGTAATATGGTGAGATTGCTATCATATCACTGTGTCATTTCCATTATGTTCATCTAATTTCCAATGGAGATGTCTGGTCAGAAGTGGTTTGTTTGGTTCAGTTGCTGGGCCCTCCTTGGACATTGGTGCTTCATGTGAAGTGGAATAACTTAGGGTAGGTCCCTTTAGCTGGATTTGGTCAGGGCAATAAAGAGAGATGTAATGCTTATGTTATTGCTCCTCTCTCTCAAGGTAAAATTGTGTGGTCTGAGATGGTATCATGTTTGTTTTGGAGAAAAACCACAGACCAATAACCTTGAAAGGTATTGGGAATAAAGAGGTCTGCTTTTTTCAAAATTCTGTGTAGGTGTCATAGTATGGCGCCACTTGCTGGTTAGGAAGTCATCTGATTTGATTTTAGTGATGGTGTTCACTGTGTTTTTTTAGTCTTTGAAACCAGTGACTCCACAGGGACTTGGTTTTGGTAAATTTGTCACCAGTCTCTACTTCTGTGTACCAGAGTAGTATGTGATATCTGATAGCCAGGGGTTTGAAACTATTTTTTTAAGAATTCTGTACTGACTGGATTTCCGGATTATGAGGTCCTAGGCTATAGGAACTTTAGATTTTCCTGCTATTTACAATAAGTGACACATAAGATTGGTAAAGACACCAATTTTGGAGATGGAGAGGCAAGGCTGAAGGGGAGGAGGAGGCCTTTATTTGAAGATAACAATTCTTGTGTTGTTATGTTCAAAAGTCTTATCTAGTAAGTTTCCCATAGCTCGCTATCTTTTTTTCCAAATTCTTCATGTACCCACTATCTGACAAATATAATAGAAGTAGCATTATTTACTCACCTAATATTCCAAGAGCTGTTTTACAAATGGTTGGAGACTCATATGTATATTGGGCTTAAAGCCAATGCCTGTAGTGGTGCCATAGGTTTAGATAAAGAACCAGGACTGAAGCAGAGTTTGAGAGCTTTTGTGTGATGATAAATTGTGTAGACTTAGGATATGCAGACCTTGTACGTTTTCCAATGCGTAGCTATCATGTGTTGTACTATAGAATCAATACATTTTGGGAAAAAAAAGTGCTTGTAAAGGGGTATACACTTCTGGGTGAATTAATTCTGTGTTTTCCTGTTTACTGTAAAAAAGTTGGGATTTTTTGGTATAGTTTTCAATTTTGTTTTATACTTACACACATTTCATGTTAATGTTGTACTCTCATTTGATTTTGATTGGCTGTGTATAATCATGGAGATTTTATCTAGATTCTTTTACTATATTTTATATGTTATTCTGTTACATTGAATATAGATGTACCTCAAATCATTATAGTTACATTGGTAATATGGTGAGATTGCTATCATATCACTGTGTCATTTCCATTATGCTCATCTAATTTCCAATGGAGATGTCTGGTCAGAAGTGGTTTGTTTGGTTCAGTTGCTGGGCCCTCCTTGGATATTGGTGCTTCATGTGAAGTGGAATAACTTAGGTTAGGTCCCTTTAGCTGGATTTGATCAGGGCAATAAAGAGAGATGTAATGCTTATGTTATTGCTCCTCTCTCTCAAGGTAAAATTGTGTGGTCTGAGATGGTATCATGTTTGTTTTGGAGAAATACCACAGACCAATAACCTTGAAAAGTATTGGGAATAAAGAGGCCTGCTTTTTTCAAAATTCTGTGTAGGTGTCATAGTATGGCGCCATTTGCTGGTTAGGAAGTCATCTGATTTGATTTTAGTGATGGTGTTCACTATGTTTTTTTAGTCTTTGAAACCAGTGACTCCACAGGGACTTGGTTTTGGTAAATTTGTCACCAGTCTCTACTTCTGTGTACCAGAGTAGTATGTGATATCTGATAGCCAGGGGTTTGAAACTATTTTTTTAAGAATTCTGTACTGACTGGATTTCCGGATTATGAGGTCCTAGGCTATAGGAACTTTAGTATTTGCTGCTATTTACAATAAGTGACACGTAAGATTGGTAAAGACACCAATTTTGGAGATGGAGAGGCAAGGCTGAAGGGGAGGAGGAGGCCTTTATTTGAAGATAACAATTCTTGTTTTGTTATGTTCAAAAGCCTTATCTAGTAAGTTTCCCATAGGAAGGTATTGGGAATAGAGACACTTTTTTTTATTTTCAAAATTCCATGTAGGTGTCGTGGTATGGCACCATTTGCTTGTTAGGAAGTCATATGAGTTTATTTTACATGATGGTGTTCATTATGTTATTTTAGTCTTTGAAGCCAGTGACTCCATAGGGACTTGTTTTTTGATTAAATTTGCCACCAGTCTCTACTTATTTGTTCCAGAGTAGTATGTGATATCTCATAGGCAGGGATTTGAAACTATTTTTTTAAGAATTCTGGACTGACTGGTTTTCTTGATGATGAGGTCTTAGGCTATGGGAACTTTACTGTCTGCTGATTTTTATAATAAGTAACGCAAATAATTGGTAAAGACACCAATTTTGGAGATGGAGAGGAAAGGCTGAAGGGGAGGAGGAGGCCTTTATTTGAAGATAACAATTCTTGTGTTGTTATGTTCAAAAGTCTTATCTAGTAAGTTTCCCATAGCTCGCTATCTTTTTTTCCAAATTCTTCTTGTACCCACTATCTGACAAATATAATAGAAGTAGCATTATTTACTCACCTAATATTCAAAGAGCTGTTTTACAAATGGTTGGAGACTCATATGTATATTGGGCTTAAAGCCAATGCCTGTAGTGGTGCCATAGGTTAAGATAAAGAACCAGGACTGAAGCAGATTTTGAGAGCTTTTGTGTGATGATAAATTGTGTAGACTTAGGATATCCAGACCTTGTACGTTTTCCAATGCGTAGCTATCATGTGTTGTACTGTAGAATTAATACATTTTGTAAAAAAAAAAGTACTAGTAAAGGGGTATACACTTCTGGGTGAATTAATTCTGTGTTTTCCTGTTTATTGTAAAAAAGTTGGGATTTTTTGGTATAGTTTTCAATTTTGTTTTATACTTACACACATTTCATGTTAATGTTGTACTCTCATTTGATTTTGATTGGCTGTGTATAATCATGGAGATTTTATCTAGATTCTTTTACTATATTTTATATGTTATTCTGTTACATTGAAGTTAGATGTACCTCAAATCATTATAGTTACATTGGTAATATGGTGAGATTGCTATCATATCACTGTGTCATTTCCATTATGTTCATCTAATTTCCAATGGAGATGTCTGGTCAGAAGTGGTTTGTTTGGTTCAGTTGCTGGGCCCTCCTTGGATATTGGTGCTTCATGTGAAGTGGAATAACTTAGGGTAGGTCCCTTTAGCTGGATTTGGTCAGGGCAATAAAGAGAGATGTAATGCTTATGTTATTGCTCCTCTCTCTCTCAAGGTAAAATTGTGTGGTCTCAGATGGTATCATGTTTGTTTTGGAGAAATACCACAGACCAATAACCTTGAAAAGTATTGGGAATAAAGAGGCCTGCTTTTTTCAAAATTCTGTGTAGGTGTCATAGTATGGCGCCATTTGCTGGTTAGGAAGTCATCTGATTTGATTTTAGTGATGGTGTTCACTATGTTTTTTTAGTCTTTGAAACCAGTGACTCCACAGGGACTTGGTTTTGGTAAATTTGTCACCAGTCTCTACTTCTGTGTACCAGAGTAGTATGTGATATCTGATAGCCAGGGGTTTGAAACTATTTTTTTAAGAATTCTGTACTGACTGGATTTCCGGATTATGAGGTCCTAGGCTATAGGAACTTTAGTATTTGCTGCTATTTACAATAAGTGACACGTAAGATTGGTAAAGACACCAATTTTGGAGATGGAGAGGCAAGGCTGAAGGGGAGGAGGAGGCCTTTATTTGAAGATAACAATTCTTGTTTTGTTATGTTCAAAAGTCTTATCTAGTAAGTTTCCCATAGGAAGGTATTGGGAATAGAGACACTTTTTTTTATTTTCAAAATTCCATGTAGGTGTCGTGGTATGGCACCATTTGCTTGTTAGGAAGTCATATGAGTTTATTTTACATGATGGTGTTCATTATGTTATTTTAGTCTTTGAAGCCAGTGACTCCATAGGGACTTGTTTTTTGATTAAATTTGCCACCAGTCTCTACTTATTTGTTCCAGAGTAGTATGTGATATCTCATAGGCAGGGATTTGAAACTATTTTTTTAAGAATTCTGGACTGACTGGTTTTCTTGATGATGAGGTCTTAGGCTATGGGAACTTTACTGTCTGCTGATTTTTCTAATAAGTAACGCAAAGAATTGGTAAAGACCCCAATTTTGGAGATGGAGAGGAAAGGCTGAAGGGGAGGAGGAGGCCTTTATTTGAAGATAACAATTCTTGTGTTGTTATGTTCAAAAGTCTTATCTAGTAAGTTTCCCATAGCTCGCTATCTTTTTTTCCAAATTCTTCATGTACCCACTATCTGACAAATATAATAGAAGTAGCATTATTTACTCACCTAATATTTCAAGAGCTGTTTTACAAATGGTTGGAGACTCATATGTATATTGGGCTTAAAGCCAATGCCTGTAGTGGTGCCATAGGTTTAGATAAAGAACCAGGACTGAAGCAGATTTTGAGATCTTTTGTGTGATGATAAATTGTGTATACTTTGGATATCCAGACCTTGTACGTTTTCCAATGCATAGCTATCATGTGTTGTACTATAGAATCAATACATTTTGTAAAAAAAAAGTGCTTGTAAAGGGGTATACACTTCTGGGTGAATTAATTCTGTGTTTTCCTGTTTACTGTAAAAAAGTTGGGATTTTTTGGTATAGTTTTCAATTTTGTTTTATACTTACACACATTTCATGTTAATGTTGTACTCTCATTTGATTTTGATTGGCTGTGTATAATCATGGAGATTTTATCTAGATTCTTTTACTATATTTTATATGTTATTCTGTTACATTGAAGTTAGATGTACCTCAAATCATTATAGTTACATTGGTAATATGGTGAGATTGCTATCATATCACTGTGTCATTTCCATTATGTTCATCTAATTTCCAATGGAGATGTCTGGTCAGAAGTGGTTTGTTTGGTTCAGTTGCTGGGCCCTCCTTGGACATTGGTGCTTCATGTGAAGTGGAATAACTTAGGGTAGGTCCCTTTAGCTGGATTTGGTCAGGGCAATAAAGAGAGATGTAATGCTTATGTTATTGCTCCTCTCTCTCAAGGTAAAATTGTGTGGTCTGAGATGGTATCATGTTTGTTTTGGAGAAAAACCACAGACCAATAACCTTGAAAGGTATTGGGAATAAAGAGGTCTGCTTTTTTCAAAATTCTGTGTAGGTGTCATAGTATGGCGCCACTTGCTGGTTAGGAAGTCATCTGATTTGATTTTAGTGATGGTGTTCACTGTGTTTTTTTAGTCTTTGAAACCAGTGACTCCACAGGGACTTGGTTTTGGTAAATTTGTCACCAGTCTCTACTTCTGTGTACCAGAGTAGTATGTGATATCTGATAGCCAGGGGTTTGAAACTATTTTTTTAAGAATTCTGTACTGACTGGATTTCCGGATTATGAGGTCCTAGGCTATAGGAACTTTAGATTTTCCTGCTATTTACAATAAGTGACACATAAGATTGGTAAAGACACCAATTTTGGAGATGGAGAGGCAAGGCTGAAGGGGAGGAGGAGGCCTTTATTTGAAGATAACAATTCTTGTGTTGTTATGTTCAAAAGTCTTATCTAGTAAGTTTCCCATAGCTCGCTATCTTTTTTTCCAAATTCTTCATGTACCCACTATCTGACAAATATAATAGAAGTAGCATTATTTACTCACCTAATATTCCAAGAGCTGTTTTACAAATGGTTGGAGACTCATATGTATATTGGGCTTAAAGCCAATGCCTGTAGTGGTGCCATAGGTTTAGATAAAGAACCAGGACTGAAGCAGAGTTTGAGAGCTTTTGTGTGATGATAAATTGTGTAGACTTAGGATATGCAGACCTTGTACGTTTTCCAATGCGTAGCTATCATGTGTTGTACTATAGAATCAATACATTTTGGGAAAAAAAAGTGCTTGTAAAGGGGTATACACTTCTGGGTGAATTAATTCTGTGTTTTCCTGTTTACTGTAAAAAAGTTGGGATTTTTTGGTATAGTTTTCAATTTTGTTTTATACTTACACACATTTCATGTTAATGTTGTACTCTCATTTGATTTTGATTGGCTGTGTATAATCATGGAGATTTTATCTAGATTCTTTTACTATATTTTATATGTTATTCTGTTACATTGAATATAGATGTACCTCAAATCATTATAGTTACATTGGTAATATGGTGAGATTGCTATCATATCACTGTGTCATTTCCATTATGCTCATCTAATTTCCAATGGAGATGTCTGGTCAGAAGTGGTTTGTTTGGTTCAGTTGCTGGGCCCTCCTTGGATATTGGTGCTTCATGTGAAGTGGAATAACTTAGGTTAGGTCCCTTTAGCTGGATTTGATCAGGGCAATAAAGAGAGATGTAATGCTTATGTTATTGCTCCTCTCTCTCAAGGTAAAATTGTGTGGTCTGAGATGGTATCAGGTTTGTTTTGTAGAAATACCACAGACCAATAACCTTGAAAGGTATTGGGAATAAAGAGGTCTGCTTTTTTCAAAATTCTGTGTAGGTGTCATAGTATGGCACCATTTGCTGGTTAGGAAGTCATCTGATTTGATTTTAGTGATGGTGTTCACTGTGTTTTTTTAGTCTTTGAAACCAGTGACTCCACAGGGACTTGGTTTTGGTAAATTTGTCACCAGTCTCTACTTCTGTATACCAGAGTAGTATGTGATATCTGATAGCCAGGGGTTTGAAACTATTTTTTTAAGAATTCTGTACTGACTGGATTTCCGGATTATGAGGTCCTAGGCTATAGGAACTTTAGTATTTGCTGCTATTTACAATAAGTGACACAAAAGATTGGTAAATACACCAATTTTGGAGATGGAGAGGCAAGGCTGAGGGGAGGAGGAGGCCTTTATTGTAAGATAACAATTCTTGTGTTGTTATGTTCAAACGTCTTATCTAGTAAGTTTCCCATAGGAAGGTATTGGGAATAGAGACATATTTTTTTTTTAAATTCCATGTAGGTGTCGTGGCATGGCACCATTTGCTTGTTAGGAAGTCATATGAGTTTATTTTGCATGATGGTGTTCATTATGTTATTTTAGTCTTTGAAGCCAGTGACTCCATAGGGACTTGTTTTTTAATTAAATTTGGCACCAGTCTCTACTTATTTGTCCCAGAGTAGTATGTGATATCTCATAGGCAGGGATTTGAAACTATTTTTTTAAGAATTCTGGACTGACTGGTTTCCTGGATGATGAGGTCTTAGGCTATTGGAACTTTACTGTCTGCTGATTTTTATAATAAGTAATGCAAAGAATTGTTAAAGACACCAATTTTGGAGATGGAGAGGAAAGGCTGAAGGGGAGGAGGAGGCCTTTATTTGAAGATAACAATTCTTGTGTTGTTATGTTCAAAAGTCTTATCTAGTAAGTTTCCCATAGCTCGCTATCTTTTTTTCCAAATTCTTCATGTACCCACTATCTGACAAATATAATAGAAGTAGCATTATTTACTCACCTAATATTCCAAGCGCTGTTTTACAAATGGTTGGAGACTCATATGTATATTGGGCTTAAAGCCAATGCCTGTAGTGGTGCCATAGGTTTAGATAAAGAACCAGGACTGAAGCAGATTTTGAGAGCTTTTTTGTGATGATAAATTGTGTAGACTTAGGATATCCAGACCTTGTACGTTTTCCAATGCGTAGCTATCATGTGTTGTACTATAGAATCAATACATTTTGTAAAAAAAAGGGCTTGTAAAGGGGTCTACACTTCTGGGTGAATTAATTCTGTGTTTTCCTGTTTACTGTGAAAAAGTTGGGATTTTTTGGTATAGTTTTCAATTTTGTTTTATACTTGCACACATTTCATGTTAATGTTGTACTCTCATTTGATTTTGATTGGCTGTGTATAATCATGGAGATTTTATCTAGATTCTTTTACTATATTTTATATGTTATTCTGTTACATTGAAGTTAGATATACCTCAAATCATTATAGTTACATTGGTAATATGGTGACATTGCTATCATATCACTGTGTCATTTCCATTATGTTCATCTAATTTCCAATGGAGATGTCTGGTCAGAAGTGGTTTGTTTGGTTCAGTTGCGGGGCCCTCCTTGGATATTGGTGCTTCATGTGAAGTGGAATAACTTAGGGTAGGTCCCTTTAGCTGGATTTGGTCAGGGCAATAAAGAGAGATGTAATGCTTATGTTATTGCTCCTCTCTCTCAAGGTAAAATTGTGTGGTCTGAGATGGTATCAGGTTTGTTTTGGAGAAATACCACAGACCAATAACCTTGAAAGGCATTGGGAATAAAGAGGTCTGCTTTTTTCAAAATTCTGTGTAGGTGTCATAGTATGGCGCCATTTGCTGGTTAGGAAGTCATCTGATTTGATTTTAGTGATGGTGTTCACTGTGTTTTTTTAGTCTTTGAAACCAGTGACTCCACAGGGACTTGGTTTTGGTAAATTTGTCACCAGTCTCTACTTCTGTGTACCAGAGTAGTATGTGATATCTGATAGCCAGGGGTGTGAAACTATTTTTTTAAGAATTCTGTACTGACTGGATTTCCGGATTATGAGGTCCTAGGCTATAGGAACTTTAGTATTTGCTGCTATTTACAATAAGTGACACAAAAGATTGGTAAAGACACCAATTTTTGAGATGGAGAGGCAAGGCTGAAGGGGAGGAGGAGGCCTTTATTTGAAGATAACAATTCTTGTGTTGTTATGTTCAAAAGTCTTATCTAGTAAGTTTTCCATAGGAAGGTATTGGGAATAGAGACATATTTTTTTTTCAAAATTCCATGTAGGTGTCGTGGTATGGCACCATTTGCTTGTTAGGAAGTCATATGAGTTTATTTTACATGATGGTGTTCATTATGTTATTTTAGTCTTTGAAGCCAGTGACTCCATAGGGACTTGTTTTTTGATTAAATTTGCCACCAGTCTCTACTTATTTGTCCCAGAGTAGTATGTGATATCTCATAGGCAGGGATTTGAAACAATTTTTTTAAGAATTCTGGACTGAGAGGTTTCCTGGATGATGAGGTCTTAGGCTATGGGAACTTTACTGTCTGCTGATTTTTATAATAAGTAACGCAAAGAATTGCTAAAGACACCAATTTTGGAGATGGAGAGGAAAGGCTGAAGGGGAGGAGGAGGCCTTTATTTGAAGATAACAATTCTTGTGTTGTTATGTTCAAAAGTCTTATCTAGTAAGTTTCCCATAGCTCGCTATCTTTTTTTCCAAATTCTTCATGTACCCACTATCTGACAAATATAATAGAAGTAGCATTATTTACTCACCTAATATTCCAAGAGCTGTTTTACAAATGGTTGGAGACTCATATGTATATTGGGCTTAAAGCCAATGCCTGTAGTGGTGCCATAGGTTTAGATAAAGAACCAGGACTGAAGCAGATTTTGAGAGCTTTTGTGTGATGATAAATTGTGTAGACTTAGGATATCCAGACCTTGTACGTTTTCCAATGCATAGCTATCATGTGTTGTACTATAGAATCAATACATTTTGTAAAAAAAAGGGCTTGTAAAGGGGTATACACTTCTGGGTGAATTAATTCTGTGTTTTCCTGTTTACTGTAAAAAAGTTGGGATTTTTTGGTATAGTTTTCAATTTTGTTTTATACTTGCACACATTTCATGTTAATGTTGTACTCTCATTTGATTTTGATTGGCTGTATATAATCATGGAGATTTTATCTAGATTCTTTTACTATATTTTATATGTTATTCTGTTACATTGAAGTTAGATGTACCTCAAATCATAGTAGTTACATTGGTAATATGGTGAGATTGCTATCATATCACTGTGTCATTTCCATTATGTTCATCTAATTTCCAATGGAGATGTCTGGTCAGAAGTGGTTTGTTTGGTTCAGTTGTTGGGCCCTCCTTGGATATTGGTGCTTCATGTGAAGTGGAATAACTTAGGGTAGGTCCCTTTAGCTGGATTTGGTCAGGGCAATAAAGAGAGATGTAATGCTTATGTTATTGCTCCTCTCTCTCAAGGTAAAATTGTGTGGTCTGAGATGGTATCATGTTTGTTTTGGAGAAATACCACAGACCAATAACCTTGAAAGTTATTGGGAATAAAGAGGTCTGCTTTTTTCAAAATTCTGTGTAGGTGTCATAGTATGGCGCCATTTGCTGGTTAGGAAGTCATCTGATATGATTTCAGTGATGGTGTTCACTGTGTTTTTTTAGTCTGTGAAACCAGTGACTCCACAGGGACTTGGTTTTGGTAAATTTGTCAACAGTCTCTACTTCTGTGTACCAGAGTAGTATGTGATATCTGATAGCCAGGGGTTTGTTTGTTTGTTTCAAATCTGTTTTTATTGTTATATAAATTTGAACAAGCGAATATAACAAATTGTTATAACATTGGCTACGCAGAGCCCTTGCTAATCATCCATAAGGATAAGCAGGTAATACAAAATAATACAATATAACATAACACAAGGGAAAAACAAAAAATATAGAAATGCGAAGGGGGAGAGGGGAAAGTAAGGGAGGGTAGGTAGTTTGGGTGTGTCAGTAGGCAATTCTGTTGGAGTATATGAATTGTTGGTAAAAGCATTATACGGTATTGTGATCTGTATTTTGTACCTTGTTATGACTCTTCTTCTGCACTAGGTAGCTAGGTCTTGGTCGATTCTGTATTTCTACCTTTTGGGATACCATCATAGTCTAGTGATGTCAGGGAAATCTAGCCATGGGGACCAGGTAGCTAAATATTTGCCCCTTGTCTTTGATTCACAGTGTGCCATTTCTTCGAATCGCTGGATTTCAAATACTTTATCTAACCATTGTGTAAAAGTAGGGGGAGCTGTGTCTTTCCACAATATTGGAATCAGTAGTTTTGCTGTAGCTATCATGTGCGTTGGTAGATTATTTTTTTTTGGTATAAAGCCACTTATAGGTTTCCATAGTAGTACCAATTCTGGAGTCAATGTGATATTGAGAGAGCATATAGTATTTATGGCTTTCCCTACATGAATCCAATATGGCTGAATAAGGGGGCAATGCCACCAGATATGTGATAATGATCCGATGTCCCTTTTACACCTCCAACATTGATCTGAAACTGAGTTATTTATAGCATGAAGTATTATCGGTGTTTTATACCACCTTGTTGTAAGTTTAAAGGAGTTCTCTTGAATTCTCGTACATCTAGAGAAACCATGTGAATTTGCTAGTACAAAACGCAGTTCTGGTTCAGTGAGCTGCATCCCCAATTCTTCCTCCCATCTCCCAATATATCTTGGTTTGCAGTCCATTCGCATCATCAGAACCTGTTGATATAATTGGGATAGTTTCGGTGTAGTGTATGGAGTCACCGCCATCAAATCTTCTAGCCAGGTATTAGTGTGAGGTATTGTATGAGGTGTCCCTAATTTTTGGCATTCTTTAAGAATATGATGTGTTAATAAAAAATTCCCTGGAGGAACATTAGCTTTCACAATTAGATCCATTATTTCAGTATTTCCTGAAAGCTTTTGAGCATCTGATATAGTTAGAGTATGTGGAATATCCCAAGGGGCCGAGGGTGAGGAGTTAGAGTTACATTGAAGGCATGGCAGTAAATTTAGTGTCATTAGCGGGGATGGGGAGGATAACAACGCAGATGATTTATTCACCTCTTGCCAAGTTAATATGGTGCCTTTGAGTAAAGATTCATTGTAAAATTTGCCTGCAGTAGCAGGATGCAAACCCCAGAAGGCCTGTTTTTCTTCTATTGACATTAGAGAGCGTTCCATAGAAGCATAGATATTTTTCAAGTCATGATGTGCTAAGATGGTCCACCGACGTAAATGGTTAGCCCTATAGTAGGACATTAAATCGGAGAGGCCAAAGCCTCCCAAGCGGGAGTTTGCTATAATGTATTTATATGCTAACCTAGGACGTTTGTTGTTCCAAATAAATTCCAAGAAAGTTTTCTTGACTAATAGGAAGAAAGACTTAGGAAGCCAGATAGGTACAGTTTGAAGAACATATAAGAGTTTAGGGACAATATATGTTTTGAGAAGATTTCTCCTGCCCATCCATGACATCAAGGGAACGTGTAAGGAATGTAAGTAAGTTTTAATGTCAGCTAGCAAATTGAGATAATTAAGTTTATAAAGTAGAGAGGGGTTTTTAGGAATGCGGATACCTAAGTATTTAATAGACATTTCTGACCACAGGTAGGGGGAACTCTTTTTTAAGCAAAGAATAATATCTTGCGGTACCGAAATGTTGAGGGCTTCTGACTTACTAAAGTTTATTTTAAAATTAGAAATTTCTCCAAATTTTGAGAAGATATCTGTGATCTGTGGGAGTGATCTCTCAGGGTTAGTAGTGAGTATCAGCAGGTCATCTGCAAATGCTGCTGTTTTGTGTGTGAATGAGCCTATTGACAAGCCATGAATAATAGGATCCTGTCGAATTTTCTGGATCAGCGTCTCCATGACTAACACGAATAGTGTCGGCGATAGAGGACATCCTTGTCTTGTACCATTAGTGATGGTAAAGGAATTTGACAGCACCCCATTAACTCTCACCTTTGCACTAGGGTTACTATATAGGGAAAGAATCGCTTGTATAAAAGCAAGAGGTATCCCAAATTTCTCCAGGGAAGCGATCATATAAGGCCAATCCACCCTATCAAACGCATTTTCTGCATCTGTACTGAGCAGGACTAAGGGTGTTCGAGATTTTAAAGCGTATTGTACCAACCTTAAAACCCTTGAGGAGTTATCTGATCCTTGTCTTCCCTTGACAACTCCGGTCTGTTCAGGTCCAATAATGCTAGATAACATGGGACTGAGACGAGCTGCTAGAGCTTTAGCCCACCATTTTATATCAGTATTAAAGAGGCTCTGTCACCAGATTTTGCAACCCCTATCTGCTATTGCAGCAGATAGGCGCTGCAATGTAGATTACAGTAACGTTTTTATTTTTAAAAAACGAGCATTTTTGGCCAAGTTATGACCATTTTTGTAGTTATGCAAATGAGGCTTGCAAAAGTCCAAGTGGGTGTGTTTAAAAGTAAAAGTCCAAGTGGGTGTGTATTATGTGCGTACATCGGGGCGTTTTTAATACTTTCACTAGCTGGGCGCTCTGATGAGAAGTAACATCCTCTTCTCTTCAGAACGCCCAGCTTGTGACAGTGCAGATCTGTGACGTCACTCACAGGTCCTGCATCGTGACGGCCACATCGGCACCAGAGGCTACAGTTGATTCTGCAGCAGCATCAGCGTTTGCAGGTAAGTCGATCTTACCTGCAAACGCTGATGCTGCTGCAGAATCAACTGTAGCCTCTGGTGCCGATGTGGCCGTCACGATGCAGGACCTGTGAGTGACGTCACAGATCTGCACTGTCAGAAGCTGGGCGTTCTGAAGAGAAGAGGATGTTACTTCTCTTCACAGCGCCCAGCTAGTAAAAGTATTAAAAACGCCCCAATGTACGCACATAATACACGCCCACTTGGACTTTTACTTTTAAACACACCCACTTGGACTTTTGCAAGCCTCATTTGCATAATTACAAAAATGGTCATAACTTGGCCAAAAATGCTCGTTTTTTAAAAATAAAAACGTTACTGTAATCTACATTGCAGCGCCTATCTGCTGCAATAGCAGATAGGGGTTGCAAAATCTGGTGACAGAGCCTCTTTAAGGAGCGATATTGGTCTATAGCTTCCACATTGTGAGGCATCCTTACCCTCTTTAGGGATAAGAGTAATATGTGCTTCTAGGGCTTGACCAGGAAGTTTCGAGCCAGTGAGAAGTGAGTTACAGAGAGAAGTAAATGGTGCTATTAATAACTCTTTAAATTGTTTATAGTAGTTTATGGTGTAACCATCTGGGCCCGGGCTTTTACCTGACGGGATAGAATGAAGGACTTTTAGCAGCTCTGCAGGGAAAAAAGGTGCCAGCAGTTCTTGGGCATTATCATCTGATATGCGTGGAATGTCAATGGAGTCTAAAAATAAATGTATAGCATGTTTGGTGGGTGTAGATGATGTGTCAGCTACTGTAGAATCTGTAAGATTATACAGGTTCATATAAAATTTCTGGAATGCCGTGGCAATGGAGGTTGTATCCGTAACAAAATTCCCTGGCTTTTGTGCAATACGGTGAATGAATGCTTTATCTTGATAAGTTTTAAGGAGAGCGGACATCGTCTTGTTGCCTTTGTCCCCATGTGCATAAAATTTAAACTTCGATATTTGTAACAGTCTGGCTGATTTAATGTTCAGTAGATCTTTAACTTTATTACGTAAAGAGTATAATTTGTCTTTAGTGGTTTCCGCTTGGGTACGCTTGTGAAGGTTTTCTAACGAGGAGATTTGTGAGAAGAGAGCATTTAAGAGCTCTGACTTCTGTTTTTTAATATATGTACATAATGAAATAAGCTCCCCCCTTAAAACTGATTTGTGTGCTTCCCAAGTGATAGCAGGTGAGACATCTGCTGTAATATTGGTGTTAAAGTAATTTTGTATATGTGTCTTTATAGAAGATTGGTGAGAGGGATCAGCCAACAGAGTATCATTGATCCTCCAACACCATTGGCCTTTAGGAATGTCTGCTAATGTCAGAGTAGTATGAATCGGTGCGTGATCTGAGAGTAAAATATTTCCTATATCAGTACGTATTATAAAAGGAACTTGGGATTGAGAAATGAAGATATAGTCCAACCTGTGGTATCTATGGTGCGTATGAGAGAAATAGGTGTAGTCCCGGTCAGAGGGATGTAGTAGTCTCCAAGTATCTGACAGGTGTAATGCATTTAAAGTCTTACGTAATTTAGTCGTATATCGGTATGAAGTGGAAGGATTCCCTGTGGTATCCAAGAGTGGGTCTATGGGAACATTAAGGTCACCTCCCACTACTAAAACACCCTCAGCAAATTGTTTGAACAGTTGTAAGGTCTGAACTATCCATTGGGTTTGTTGGGAGTTAGGTGCATATAAATTTGCAATCGTGTAAAGGGTATTTATTACCTATGATGCTCTTAACAAATAAATAGCGTCCTTCTGGGTCAACCATTTCAGCAACCCATTTGAAAGGTACACTTGTATGGAAAAGTATACTTACTCCTCTACGCGAGGATGAGTAGGTGCTATGGTAAACATTCGAAAAAACTTTTTTCCTTAAATTTGGAATTTTGTTATGTCTAATATGTGTTTCTTGTAACAGGGCGATTTTTGTTTTATCTACAAGAATTTGGTGTAAAATTTGGCTTCTTTTCCTTGGATAGTTCAGACCTCTTACATTAAATGAAGTAATTTTTAGTTCCGCCATGAGTTCTTTGTAAATGAAATAACAGATCGGCACCTATAACCAATAGTCTTATGGTAGAAATCACCTATTGACTTTGATAGGAAAAAAGGGGTAGGAAAGGAGGGGAGGGAAGGAATCAGTGGAGAAGAATATAAACAAAAGAAAAATAATACAGGGGTTGTCAGCACCCCTAAGGACAGCAACAATTTGCAAGAATAATAATACATAGTAAAATTGTAGCTAGTCCTTATCCACAGTAGAAAATCGTGAGGTACATAGAAATCCTGTGGAACTGAATACACGTTAGTCATATACCAACAAGTATACCTTACACTGAAAGAACATACCAGAACATATGGTAAAAGGTTACATATTAATGCATGTATAAACTCAAATCACATTATGTAGAAGAGAAACAGAGAAGGAGAACCATAAACTTAATGTGAAATAGTATGGAAGAGAGTCACTCACCACACTTCTCCCACAAACTTAGCGGGGCAGCGGGTCGGTCAGGAATCCATTCGGTGGCTTTTGTGAAGACAGTCAGGTGTCCAGTTGTCTAGCACGGGTTTGGGCTTTCTTGGTTTTGGGCGAAGAGGCTTTTGAGGTTTGGTTCCAAAATGAGGGACTTGGCAAAGGTGGTAAGGCCATCATAGTAGACGGAAGCCACGACAGGATATCTATGGGTGGGATGTCCAGTTTCTCCCACGCAGCTGCCAAATCCGCAGGTTTTCTAATGATAATTTGGTGACCATCTTTGGATATGGCAATGCCAAACGGAAAGAGCCACTTAAATTGCATTTTTTTCTCTCTCAGAGCATCTAATAATGGTTTGAGCACTCTCCTCTTTGCTAGAGTTGAAGGAGCAATATCTTGGAATATTTGAATCGTAGAGGTTCCATAGGTCAATGTGTTCTTATTTCTTGCAGCTTTCAAAATTGCAGCGGTATCTGTATAACTTAGCAAACCGCACACTATATCTCTTGGAGGGTCATTGGGGCGAAGTTTGGCCCGTAGTGCTCTGTGAATACGTTCAATTATGATGGATTTGGCCGCCTCAGGGCTTAACAGGTCAGAAAAGATATCCAGAGCTAGTTGAGGTAAATTATCGTGTAGAATTGATTCTGGAAGTCCCCTGAGCCTGATGTTATTTCTGCGGCTTCGGTTTTCCTGGTCTTCAATACGTAGTAGAGATTCGTTAATACAATCTTGTTGATGGTCGAGAACACATTTGACTTTTGCATTATAATGCAGTAGAGCATTTTGCGTATCTTCCACAGTTTCAACCCTGGTGCCCATGCTACGAAGATCAGATTTGATATCTGCAAGGTCTTTTACTAGTGGCGTAAGAGCTTGGTATAGTGTCCTTTTTATAAAGCCTCTTGATGCTGGAACCACACGAGAGTCATCCCCAGTATCAGAGTTACCGCCTGTGCTATCCATATCGGAGTCGTCCTCCATAGGATTATCATCAGATAGTAACTGTGCTTGCTTAGATTTACTAGCTGGTGAAGCTGTTAACTTTTTTCTTAAGAATTTATCAAGATCTGCTTGCGTTTTATGGGACTTAGGGGTAGGCGCTGCTTCTCGGATTTTATCTTTTGACGTTTTAACCATTATGGCGTAATAAGGTCTGAGTAAGCAAATGTTATGGCAGTTTCAGTAACAGGTAAGTATTCAAGCCAGCATCTGTATAGCGAAGTTTAGAGGATTAATCTCTCACAGAGATTTATGGTATAAAGGCTAATGCACTGTATTAGAGCTTGTGACAGTGTTGTAGTATAGAGCAAGGTAAATCAAATCAGCCGCTCTGTAAGATGGCCGCCGGTTACAGTCCCCTTCCCCCACTCACCGGAAAAGTCCTGCAACGCGTGCCGGCCCGTTTCTGTGTGCTGTCGCTAGGCTGGGACTATGTCCTTATCTAGTGTACCTCCGGTTGTACGGGACCAGCTGCCGGGGAGGAGGGGATGGCTGCAGAGACCCGAGTGTCTGGCGTCCGCAGAAATCCACTACCACAGCCGCGTGTGGAGTAGGCCGCCGTTTCAATCTTATGCGGTAAGTTGTAAGACTTTCTCCTATGGGCCCAGCAATGGTGTTATATGGTGGTAGGGAGATGTCATGTTGTATCTGGAACACCGGGGGTGATTTCCTTGGACGGATGAAGTGAGATTTCTTTCTCGTGGTCGTAGCTCTCACTCAACACGTCTTTCCACCATCAGCGCTAGGCCACGCCCCGATAGCCAGGGGTTTGAAACTATTTTTTTAAGAATTCTGTACTGACTGGATTTCCAGATTATGAGGTCCTAGGCTATAGGAACTTTAGTATTTGCTGCTATTTACAATAAGTGACACAAAAGATTGGTAAAGACACCAATTTTGGAGATGGAGAGGCAAGGCTGAAGGGGAGGAGGAGGCCTTTATTTGAAGATAACAATTCTTGTGTTGTTATGTTCAAAAGTCTTATCTAGTAAGTTTTCCATAGGAAGGTATTGGGAATAGAGACATATTTTTTTTTTCAAAATTCCATGTAGGTGTCGTGGTATGGCACCATTTGCTTGTTAGGAAGTCATATGAGTTTATTTTACATGATGGTGTTCATTATGTTATTTTAGTCTTTGAAGCCAGTGACTCCATAGGGACTTGTTTTTTGATTACATTTGCCACCAGTCTCTACTTACTTGTGCCAGAGTAGTATGTGATATCTCATAGGCAGGGATTTGAAACAATTTTTTTAAGAATTCTGGACTGACTGGTTTCCTGGATGATGAGGTCTTAGGCTATTGGAACTTTACTGTCTGCTGATTTTTATAATAAGTAACGCAAAGAATTGGTAAAGACACCAATTTTGGAGATGGAGAGGAAAGGCTGAAGGGGAGGAGGAGGCCTTTATTTGAAGATAACAATTCTTGTGTTGTTATCTTCAAAAGTCTTATCTAGTAAGTCTCCCATAGCTCGCTATCTTTTTTTCCAAATTCTTCATGTACCCACTATCTGAAAAATATAATAGAAGTAGCATTATTTACTCACCTAATATTCCAAGAGCTGTTTTACAAATGGTTTGAGACTCATATGTATATGGGGCTTAAAGCCAATGCCTGTAGTGGTGCCATAGGTTTAGATAAAGAACCAGGACTGAAGCAGATTTTGAGAGCTTTTGTGTGATGATAAATTGTGTAGACTTAGGATATCCAGACCTTGTACGTTTTCCAATGTGTAGCTATCATGTGTTGTACTATAGAATCAATACATTTTGTAAAAAAAAAGGGCTTGTAAAGGGGTATACACTTCTGGGTGAATTAATTCTGTGTTTTCCTGTTTACTGTAAAAAAGTTGGGATTTTTTGGTATAGTTTTCAATTTTGTTTTATACTTGCACACATTTCATGTTAATGTTGTACTCTCATTTGATTTTGATTGGCTCTGTATAATCATGGAGATTTTATCTAGATTCTTTTACTATATTTTATATGTTATTCTGTTACATTGAAGTTAGATGTACCTCAAATCATTATAGTTACATTGGTAATATGGTGAGATTGCTATCATATCACTGTGTCATTTCCATTATGTTCATCTAATTTCCAATGGAGATGTCTGGTCAGAAGTGGTTTGTTTGGTTCAGTTGTTGGGCCCTCCTTGGATATTGGTGCTTCATGTGAAGTGGAATAACTTAGGGTAGGTCCCTTTAGCTGGATTTGGTCAGGGCAATAAAGAGAGATGTAATGCTTATGTTATTGCTCCTCTCTCTCAAGGTAAAATTGTGTGGTCTGAGATGGTATCATGTTTGTTTTGGAGAAATACCTCAGACCAATTACCTTGAAAGGTATTGGGAATAAAGAGGTCTGCTTTTTTCAAAATTCTGTGTAGGTGTCATAGTATGGCGCCATTTTTTTGTTAGGAAGTCATCTGATTTGATTTTAGTGATGGTGTTCACTGTGTTTTTTTAGTCTTTGAAACCAGTGACTCCACAGGGACTTGGTTTTGGTAAATTTGTCAACAGTCTCTACTTCTGTGTACCAGAGTAGTATGTGATATCTGATAGCCAGGGGTTTGTTTGTTTCAAATCTGTTTTTATTGTTATATAAATTTGAACAAGCGAATATAACAAATTGTTATAACATTGGCTACGCAGAGCCCTTGCTAATCATCCATAAGGATAAGCAGGTAATACAAAATAATACAATATAACATAACACAAGGGAAAAACAAAAAATATAGAAATGCGAAGGGGGAGAGGGGAAAGTAAGGGAGGGTAGGTAGTTTGGGTGTGTCAGTAGGCAATTCTGTTGGAGTATATGAATTGTTGGTAAAAGCATTATACGGTATTGTGATCTGTATTTTGTACCTTGTTATGACTCTTCTTCTGCACTAGGTAGCTAGATCTTGGTCGATTCTGTATTTCTACCTTTTGGGATACCATCATAGTCTAGTGATGTCAGGGAAATCTAGCAATGGGGACCAGGTAGCTAAATATTTGCCCCTTGTCTTTGATTCCCAGTGTGCCATTTCTTCGAATCACTGGATTTCAAATACTTTATCTAACCATTGTGTAAAAGTAGGGGGAGCTGTGTCTTTCCACAGTATTGGAATCAGTAGTTTTGCTGCAGCTATCATGTGCGTTGGTAGATTATTTTTTTTGTTGGTATAAAGCCACTTATAGGTTTCCATAGTAGTACCAATTCTGGAGTCAATGTGATATTGAGAGAACATATAGTATTTATGGCTTTCCCTACATGAATCCAATATGGCTGAATAAGGGGGCAATGCCACCAGATATGTGATAATGATCCGATGTCCCTTTTACACCTCCAACATTGATCTGAAACTGAGTTATTTATAGCATGAAGTATTATCGGTGTTTTATACCACCTTGTTGTAAGTTTAAAGGAGTTCTCTTGAATTCTCGTACATCTAGAGAAACCATGTGAATTTGCTAGTACAAAACGCAGTTCAGGTTCAGTGAGCTGCATCCCCAATTCTTCCTCCCATCTCCCAATATATCTTGGTTTGCAGTCCATTCGCATCATCAGAACCTGTTGATATAATTGGGATAGTTTCGGGGTAGTGTATGGAGTCACCGCCATCAAATCTTCTAGCCAGGTATTAGTGTGAGGTATTGTATGAGGTGTCCCTAATTTTTGGCATTCTTTAAGAATATGATGTGTTAATAAAAAATTCCCTGGAGGAACATTAGCTTTCACAATTAGATCCATTATTTCAGTATTTCCTGAAAGCTTTTGAACATCTGATATAGTTAGAGTATGTGGAATATCCCAAGGGGCCGAGGGTGAGGAGTTAGAGTTACATTGAAGGCATGGCAGTAAATTTAGTGGCATTAGGGGGGATGGGGAGGATAACAACGCAGATGATTTATTCACCTCTTGCCAAGTTAATATGGTGCCTTTGAGTAAAGATTCATTGTAAAATTTGCCTGCAGTAGCAGGACGCAAACCCCAGAAGGCCTGTTTTTCTTCTATTGACATTAGAGAGCGTTCCATACAGGGGCGTAACTAGGAAAGACTGGGCCCCATAGCAAACTTTTGACTGGGCCCCCCCCCCCTCTGCTGGGTATCACACAACCCCCCCCCCCTTGTAGATAGTGCCTCCCTATAGATTCCACCACACAGCGCCCCCCTATAGATAGCACCATACACAGCCCCCTGTAGATAACGCCATACAGACCCCCTCTGTAGATAACGCCATACAGCCCCCTCTGTAGATTACGCCATACAGCCCCCCCCCCCAAAAAAAAAAGCGGCCTATAGTTTGTCCTACAAAAGACATGCATCCCCTATCCACAGGATAGGGGATACATGTGTGATCGCTGGCAGCGATAAGGAGACCGAAAGTTCCCCGAAGTTCTCCATGACTAACCTCGGACTTCTGGCGTCTGCGCAGTTCAATAAAAATGAAAGGAGCGCTGGTCACGCATGCGCACAAGCACGACCGGTGCGCAAGTCATTTCCATGGAGCTGCAGACAGACTACGGAAGTCCGAGGTTTGCCATGGAGAACTTAGGGGGGACTTTCGGTCCCCCGTTCTCCTCATCGCTGGGCGTCCCAGCGATCCCACATGTATCCCTATCCTGTGGTTAGGGGATGCATGTCTTTTGTAGGAACAACCCCTTCAGTGGCGTCTCGCTGTAGCAGCCATAGCGGCTGCTAGCGGAGCCTGCGGCCATGGGAGGGGCCGTGCCGGCGGGTGGCACGGGCCCCCTCATGCTGCAGGCCCCGTAGAAGTCGCTACGGCTGCTATAGCGGTAGTTACGCCACTGCGCATAGGTTTGTACGGCGTAAAACTACAGCTCCCAGCATGGCCGAAACAATGATAAGGATATGCTGGGAGATGCGGTTTCACAAAAAAAAATCATACCACCATCATCTCGCTGCAGATCATACAGTGACTACATTACTGATTAGAGGCAGAATAAACATTTACATTAAGTGACTCACCGGTGACGTCTCAGATTCTAGTTCTTTTCTTCTCACTCCGGTTCAGACATCTATGATGGATTTCTCCCGGCCATGACCCATTTCTGCAGTTTTCCGTTTAGATGTCTTCAGCTTCTCACTTTTAAAACATTTCTGCACCTGTAAACAAAGTTAAAATTCTCAACACCTCTAAATATAACTGTCACACACACACACACACACACACACACACACACACACACACACACACACACACACACACACACACACACACACCGTGCCCCCTGTAGATAGTGCCCCCTGTAGATAGTGACCTACATAGAAGCCCCTGTAGATAGTGCCCACATATGGACTCCAGAGCTGCAAGGCAATAGTGCTAACCACTGAGCCACCGTGCTGCCCTACATATAGCTTCCCCTATAGTTAGTGCTCCACGTATAGCCCACCTCTGTAGATATTGTCCCACATATAGCCCACCCCTGTAGACTGCGCACTACATATAGCCACCCTGTTGCTAGTGCCCCACAGGTAACCCACCCCTGTATATAGTGTCCCACACATAGCCCACCCCTATAGAAAGTACCCTAAAAAATAGC
The DNA here is from genome assembly GCF_050947455.1 of Rhinoderma darwinii. Taxonomy (NCBI): domain Eukaryota; kingdom Metazoa; phylum Chordata; class Amphibia; order Anura; family Rhinodermatidae; genus Rhinoderma; species Rhinoderma darwinii. The sequence continues at coordinate 342,512 of NW_027461688.1, forward strand.
TCCCCTATAGATAGTGCTCTACATATAGCCCACCCCTGTATAGTGTCTCACATATACTGCCCCACATATAGACCCCCCTGTAGATAGTGGCCCACATCCCCACATACAGACCTCCCCTGTAGCTAGTGCCCCACATATAGACCCCCCCCCTGTATATAGTGGCCCACATATAGACCCCCCTGTATATAGTGGCCCCCACCCCCACATATAGACCCCCCTGTAGCTACTGCCCCACATATAGACCCCCCTATATATAATAGCCCACATAAAGACGACCCCCCCTGTAGATAGACCCCCCCCCCCACTATAGATAATGCCATTCACATTTTTATGAGGAAAAAAAATATATAAAGTTGACATACTCACATTCTCCGGTTCCCACGCTGTTCACTGGCGATGCAGACATGCTCTCTTCTGAGCATGTCTGCAGGAGCTGAACGAGCGTCCTCCAATGACGCTGATTGGCGGGGCAGAATGACTTGCCCCGCCAATCAGCACCTTCCAAGCATGGAAGCGGCGCGATGATGTCATCGCGCCGCTAGCCAATCAGTGTCATTGTAAGGCACTGGATGGTCAGGCACGGAACATGCCCGGCCATTCAGTGCTAATACATGTATTTGGCTGCCGCTAGCACCGGGGCCCCCTCCGGTGCTAGCGACACCTACAGGCATGAGAGTGCCTGTGTAAGGCTCGTTGGCGCGGGCCCCACAGTAGCGGTGCTACCCCTGTAGCAGCCATAACGGCTGCTAGCGGCGCCACCGGGCATTTGGGAGGGCGTGTCGGCTGGCGGCACGGGCCCCCTCAAGCCCCGGGCCCCGTAGCAGCCGCTACTGCTGCTACCGCGGTAGTTACGCCACTGGTTCCATAGAAGCATAGATATTTTTCAAGTCATGATGTGCTAAGATGGTCCACCGACGTAAATGGTTAGCCCTATAGTAGGACATTAAATCGGAGAGGCCAAAGCCTCCCAAGCGGGAGTTTGCTATAATGTATTTATATGCTAACCGATAACGTTTGTTGTTCCAAATAAATTCCGAGAAAGTTTTCTTGACTAATAGGAAGAAAGACTTAGCAAGCCAGATAGGTACAGTTTGAAGAACATATAAGAGTTTAGGGACAATATATGTTTTGAGAAGATTTCTCCTGCCCATCCATGACATCAAGGGAACGTGTAAGGAATGTAAGTAAGTTTTAATGTTAGCTAGCAAATTTAGATAATTAAGTTTATAAAGTAGAGAGGGGTTTTTAGGAATGCGGATGCCTAAGTATTTAATAGACATTTCTGGCCACAGGTAGGGGGAACTCTTTTTTAAGCGAAGAATAATATCTTGCGGTACCGAAATGTTGAGGGCTTCTGACTTACTAAAGTTTATTTTAAAATTAGAAATTTCTCCAAATTTTGAGAAGATATCTGTGATCTGTGGGAGTGATCTCTCAGGGATAGTAGTGAGTATCAGCAGGTCATCTGGAAATGCTGCCGTTTTGTGTGTGAATGAGCCTATTGACAAGCCATGAATAATAGGATCCTGTCGAATTTTCTGGATCAGCGTCTCCATGACTAACACGAATAGTGTCGGCGATAGAGGACATCCTTGTCTTGTACCATTAGTGATGGTAAAGGAATTTGAGAGCACCCCATTAACTCTCACCTTTGCACTAGGGTTACTATATAGGGAAAGAATCGCTTGTATAAAAGCAAGAGGTATCCCAAATTTCTCCAGGGAAGCGATCATATAAGGCCAATCCACCCTATCAAACGCCTTTTCTGCATCTGTACTGAGCAGGACTAAGGGTGTTCGAGATTTTAAAGCGTATTGTACCAACCTTAAAACCCTTGAGGAGTTATCTGATCCTTGTCTTCCCTTGACAAATCCGGTCTGTTCAGGTCCAATAATGCTAGATAACATGGGACTGAGACGAGCTGCCAGAGCTTTAGCCCACCATTTTATAGCAGTATTAACCCCTTCCCGCTCCTTGACGTACTATTACGTCATGGCAGCTGTATCGTTCGCGCTCCATGCCGTAATAGTACGTCTCGGGAGTAACGGCCGTTTCGGCCGTCCTCCCAACACATACAGGAGCTGTGACGCTGCTGTCTTGTTCAGCAGCTGTCACAGCTCCTACAGCGGGGACCGATCGCTGTGTCCCCGCTGATTAACCCCTTAAAAGCCGCGTTCTATAGAGATCGCGGCTTTTTAGGGGTTAAGCTGCCATCGCCGGCCTGCTACGCGATAGCGGCCGGCGATGGTGACTATGGCAACCGGACACCAAACAATGGCGTCCGGCTATGCCATAGACGGAAGCCTAGTGGGTCCTGACAACGTCAGGACCCACTATGCTTGCTGTCAGTGAGTAGCTGACAGTTCTAATACACTGCACTACGCATGTAGTGCAGTGTATTAGAATAGCGATCAGAGCCTCCTGCCCTCATGTCCCCTAGTGGGACAAAGTAATAAAGTTAAAAAAAAGTAAAAAAAAGTTGTGTAAAAATAAGAAAATAAAAGATTTAAAAGTATTAAAAGTAAAAATCCCCCCTTTTCCCTTATCAGTCCTTTATTATTAATAAAAATATATAAACAAACAAATAAACTATACATAATTGGTATCGCCGCGTCCGTAACGGCCTGAACTACAAAATTATTTCATTATTTATCCCGCACGGTGAACGCCGTAAAATAAAATAATAATAAACCGAACCACAATCACAATTCTTTGGTCACTTCACCTCCCAAAAAATGGAATAAAAAGAGATCAAAAAGTCGCATGTACCTAAAAATGGTACTGATCGAAACTACAGTTCGTTACGCAAAAAATAAGTCCTCGCACGGCTTTATTGATTGAAAAATAAAAACGTTCTGGCTCTTAGAATAAGGTAACACAAAAAGTGAATGATTGTTTACAAAACGTATTTTATTGTGCAAACGCCATAAGACATAAAAAAAAACTATAAACATCTGGTATCGCCGTAATCGTATCGCCCCGCAGAATAAAGTGAATATGTCATTTATAGCGCACGGTGAACGCTGTAAAAAAAAACGAAAAAAAAACAATAGTAGAATTGCTGTTTTTTAGTCACCACGCCACCTAAAAATAGAATAAAAACTGATCAAAAAGCCGCATGCACCCCAAGAAAACTACAATGGATTCCTCAAGGGGTCTAGTTTCCAAATTGGGGTCACTTTTGGGGGGTTCCCAATGTTTTGGCACCACAAGACCTCTTCAAACCGGACATGGTGCCTAATAAAAAAGAGGCCTCAAAATCCACTGGGTGCTCCTTTGCTTCGGAGGCCGGTGCTTCAGTCCATTACCGCCCGAGGGCCACATGTGGGATATTTCTCAAAACTGCAGAATCTGGGCAATACGTATTAAGTTGCGTTTCTGTGATAAATCCTTTTGTGTTATAAAAAAAATGGTATAAAGAGGATTTTCTGACAAAAAAAAAATGTAAATTTCACCTCTACTTTGCTCTAAATTTTTGTGAAACACCTAAAGGGTTCATAAACTTTCTACATGCTGTTGTGGATACTTTGAGGGGTCTACTTTCTAAAATGGGGTATTTGATAGGGGTTTCTAATATATGGGCCCCTCAAAGCAACTTCAGAACTGAACTGGAACCTAAAAAAATAAATAAATGAGGCAATACTTCGCTTCTTACATTATACTGATAATGAGCCGTGCCCACCCCGAGATTACCCCAGTTTTCACCGTTTGTCTAAACGGAGACCCCTATTAGACCGTTCCAGTGCCCGGTTTTCCCAAGCATACACCCCCGAGAAGTGTATTTCTATTGATGAGTCCCTGGTACATTTTAAAGGGAGGGTTCAATTCCGCGAGTACCTACCGGGTAAGAGGGCAAGGTATGGCGTGAAGATGTATAAGCTGTGAGAGTGCATCAGGGTATACCTACAGGTTTAGGATATATGAAGGAAAGGCCACCCCCAAACCAGACTGCATCCTGGACTACAATAGGTACATGGGAGTGATGGACTTGTAAGATCAAGTCCTGAAGCCCTACAGTGCCATGCGGTGTGGTATAAGAAGCTGGCCGGGAACATCATATAGATGGCTTTGTACAATGCGTACGTGCTACGTCGATGTGCAGGCCAGACGCGAACTTTCCTGGAATTTCAAGAGGTGATTATCAAGAACCTAATCTTTAGGGACCAAGAAGGGGGGGCACCCAGTACTTCTGGAAGCGGGGCCACACGCATCGTACCAGGGCGGCAACACTTTCCAGGAGAAGTTCCCCAAACTGGCAAGAAGGGAAAAAGTCAAAAGAGGTGCAAAGTCTGCTATAAGAGGGGGATAAGGGAGGACACAATATATCAATGTGACACGTGTCCCGAATAACCAGAGCTCTGTATGAAAGTGTTTTAAAATTTATCATACATCCCTTGGTTTATAATTTACCCCAATTTTACTTACCCTGATGCACTCCGCACAGCTTATCCCCCCTCGTCTTTCCCCTCTGGGCCCTGCTGTGTGTCCAGGCAGCTGATAACAGCCACATGTAGGGTATTGCCATACCCGGGAGAACCCACATTACAGTTTATGGGGTGTAGGTCTCCGGTCAAAATGGTCACTACACCTCTAGATGAATGCCTTAAGGGTGTAGTTTTTAAAACGGGGTCACTTCTTGCGGGTTTCAACTGTACTGGTACCTCAGGGGCTTCTGCATACATGACTTCGCACTAGAAAATCCCGAGTAGGCCAAATGGTGGTCCTTTCCTTCTGAGCCCTCCCATGGGCCCAAACGGCAGTTTATCACAACAAATGGGGTATTGCGGCACTCAGAACAAATTGCGCAACAGAATGGGGTATTTTGTTTCTTGTGGAAATAAGAAATTTTCAGCCAAAACTACATATTATTTGACAAAAATAATTTTGTTTTCATTCCCAGCCCAATTCAAATAAGTTCTGTGAAGAAACTATGGGGTCTAAATGGTCACATTACCCATAAATGAATTCCTTGAGGGGTGTAGTTTCCAAAATGGGGTCACTTCTGGTGGGTTTCCATTGCTTTGATACCTCTGGGGCTCTGCAAATGTGACATGGCACCCGAAAACCAATCCAACAAAATCTGTACTCCAAAGAACACACAGCGCTCCTTCCCTTCTGAGGCCTCCCATGGGCCCAAACGGCAGTTTATCACCACAAATGGGGTATTGCCGCACTCAGCACAAATTGGGCAACAAAATTGAGTATTTTATTTCTTGTGAAAATAAGAATTTTTGAGCTAAAATGACATATTATTGGAAAAAATATATTTTTTTTAAATTCCCAGCCCAATTCAAATAAGTTCTGTGAAGAAACTATGGGGTCTAAATGGTCACATTACCCATAAATGAATTCCTTGAGGGGTGTAGTTTCCAAAATGGGGTCACTTCTGGTGGGTTTCCATTGCTTTGATACCTCTGGGGCTCTGCAAATGCGACATGGCACACGAAAACCAAACCAGCAAAATCTGTACTCCAAAGAACACACAGCGCTCCTTCCCTTCTGAGGCCTCCCATGGGCCCAAACGGCAGTTTATTGCCACAAATGGGGTATTGATGCACTCAGGAGAAATTGGGCAACAAAATTGAGTATTTTGTTCCCTGTGAAAATAAGAAATTTTGGTAAAAAATTACATCTTATTGGAAAAAATGACATTTTTTTAATGTCACAGCCCAATTGAAATAGGTGCTGTGAAAAAACTGTGCGGTCAAAATGCTAACAACAACCATAAATGAATTCCTTGAGGGGTGTAGTTTCCAAAATGGGGTCACTTTTGGTGGGTTTCCATTGCTTTGATACCTCTGAGGCTCTGCAAATGCGACATGGCACCCGAAAACCAATCCAACAAAATCTGGACTCCAACAAACATATAGCGCTCCTTTCCTTCTGAGCCCTCCCATGGGCCCAAACGGCAGTTTATCACCACAAATGGGGTACTGCCACACTAAGGACAAATTGGGCAACAAAATGGGGTATTTTGTTCCCTGTGAAAATAAGAAATTTTGATCACAAATGACATTTTATTGGAAAAAATGACATTTTTTTCATTTCAGAGCCCAATTCAAATACGTGCTGTGAAAAAAATGTGCGGTCAAAATGGTAACAACAACCCTAAATGAATTCCTTGAGGGGTGTAGTTTACAAAATGGGGTCACTATTGGGGGATTCCTACTGTTTTGGCACCTCAACACCTCTTCAAACCTGGCATGCTGCCTAAAATATATTCTAATAAAAAAGAGGACTCAAAATGCACTAGGTGCTTCTTTGCTTCTAGGGCTTGTCTTTTAGTCCACGAGCGCAGTAGGGCCACATGTGGGACATTTCTAAAAACTGCAGAATCTGGACAATACATATTTAGTAGTGTTTCTCTGGTAAAACCTTCTGTGTTACAGAAAAAAAAATGAATAAAATTGAAATTCAGCAAGAAAAATGAAATTTGCAAATTTCACCTCCACTTTGCTTTAATTCCTGTGAAATGCCTGAAGGGTTAAAAAACTTTATAACTGCTGTTTTGAATACTTTGAGGGGTCTAGTTTTTAAAATGGGGTGTTTTATCAGGGTTTCTAATACATAGGCCCCACAAAGCCACTTCAGAACTCAAGAGGTACCTTAAAAAAAAGGCTTTTGAAATTTTCTTAAAAATATGAGAAATTGCTGTTTATGTTCTAAGCCTTGTAACGTCCAAGAAAAATAAAAGAATGTTCAAAAAACGATGCCAATCTAAAGTAGACATATGGGAAATGTGAACTAGTAACTATTTTGGGTGGTATAACCGTCTGTTTTACAAGCAGATGCATTTAAATTCTGAAAAATGCAATTTTTTCAAAATTTTCTCTAAATTTTGCAATTTTTCACCAATAAACACTGAATATATCGACCAAATTTTACCACGAACATGAAGCCCAATGTGTCACGAGAAAACAATCTCAGAATCGCTTGTGTAGGTTTAAGCATTCCGACGTTATTACCACATAAAGTGAAATATGTCAGATTTGAAAAATGGGCTCTGAGCCTTAAGGCCAAAACTAGGCTGCGTCCTTAAGGGGTTAAGGAGTGATATTGGTCTATAGCTTCCACATTGTGAGGCATCCTTACCCTCTTTAGGGATAAGAGTAATATGTGCTTCTAGGGCTTGACCAGGAAGTTTCGAGCCAGTGAGAAGTGAGTTACAGAGAGAAGTAAATGGTGCTATTAATAACTCTTTAAATTGTTTATAGTAGTTTATGGTGTAACCATCTGGGCCCGGGCTTTTACCTGACGGGATAGAATGAAGGACTTTTAGCAGCTCTGCAGGGAAAAAAGGTGCCAGCAGTTCTTGGGCATTATCATCTGATATGCGTGGAATGACAATGGAGTCTAAAAATGAATGTATAGCATGTTTGGTGGGTGTAGATGATGTGTCAGCTACTGTAGAATCTGTAAGATTATACAGGTTCATATAAAATTTCTGGAATGCCGTGGCAATGGAGGTTGTATCCGTAACAAAATTCCCTGGCTTTTGTGCAATACGGTGAATGAATGCTTTATCTTGATAAGTTTTAAGGAGAGCGGACATCGTCTTGTTGCCTTTGTCCCCATGTGCATAAAATTTAAACTTCGATATTTGTAACAGTCTGGCTGATTTAATGTTCAGTAGATCTTTAACTTTATTACGTAAAGAGTATAATTTGTCTTTAGTGGTTTCCGCTTGGGTACGCTTGTGAAGGTTTTCTAACGAGGAGATTTGTGAGAAGAGAGCATTTAAGAGCTCTGACTTCTGTTTTTTAATATATGTACATAATGAAATAAGCTCCCCCCTTAAAACTGATTTGTGTGCTTCCCAAGTGATAGCAGGTGAGACATCTGCTGTAATATTGGTGTTAAAGTAATTTTGTATATGTGTCTTTATAGAAGATTGGTGAGAGGGATCAGCCAACAGAGTATCATTGATCCTCCAACACCATTGGCCTTTAGGAATGTCTGCTAATGTCAGAGTAGTATGAATCGGTGCGTGATCTGAGAGTAAAATATTTCCTATATCAGTACGTATTATAAAAGGAACTTGGGATTGAGAAATGAAGATATAGTCCAACCTGTGGTATCTATGGTGCGTATGAGAGAAATAGGTGTAGTCCCGGTCAGAGGGATGTAGTAGTCTCCAAGTATCTGACAGGTGTAATGCATTTAAAGTCTTACGTAATTTAGTCGTATATCGGTATGAAGTGGAAGGATTCCCTGTGGTATCCAAGAGTGGGTCTATGGGAACATTAAGGTCACCTCCCACTACTAAAACACCCTCAGCAAATTGTTTGAACAGTTGTAAGGTCTGAACTATCCATTGGGTTTGTTGGGAGTTAGGTGCATATAAATTTGCAATCGTGTAAAGGGTATTACCTATGATGCTCTTAACAAATAAATAGCGTCCTTCTGGGTCAACCATTTCAGCAACCCATTTGAAAGGTACACTTGTATGGAAAAGTATACTTACTCCTCTACGCGAGGATGAGTAGGTGCTATGGTAAACATTCGAAAAAACTTTTTTCCTTAAATTTGGAATTTTGTTATGTCTAATATGTGTTTCTTGTAACAGGGCGATTTTTGTTTTATCTACAAGAATTTGGTGTAAAATTTGGCTTATTTTCCTTGGATAGTTCAGACCTCTTACATTAAATGAAGTAATTTTTAGTTCCGCCATGAGTTCTTTGTAAATGAAATAACAGATCGGCACCTATAACCAATAGTCTTATGGTAGAAATCACCTATTGACTTTGATAGGAAAAAAGGGGTAGGAAAGGAGGGGAGGGAAGGAATCAGTGGAGAAGAATATAAACAAAAGAAAAATAATACAGGGGTTGTCAGCACCCCTAAGGACAGCAACAATTTGCAAGAATAATAATACATAGTAAAATTGTAGCTAGTCCTTATCCACAGTAGAAAATCGTGAGGTACATAGAAATCCTGTGGAACTGAATACACGTTAGTCATATACCAACAAGTATACCTTACACTGAAAGAACATACCAGAACATATGGTAAAAGGTTACATATTAATGCATGTATAAGCTCAAATCACATTATGTAGAAGAGAAACAGAGAAGGAGAACCATAAACTTAATGTGAAATAGTATGGAAGAGAGTCACTCACCACACTTCTCCCACAAACTTAGCGGGGAAGCGGGTCGGTCAGGAATCCATTCGGTGGCTTTTGTGAAGACAGTCAGGTGTCCAGTTGTCTAGCACGGGTTTGGGCTTTCTTGGTTTTGGGCGAAGAGGCTTTTGAGGTTTGGTTCCAAAATGAGGGACTTGGCAAAGGTGGTAAGGCCATCATAGTAGACGGAAGCCACGACGGGATATCTATGGGCGGGATGTCCAGTTTCTCCCACGCAGCTGCCAAATCCGCAGGTTTTCTAATGATAATTTGGTGACCATCTTTGGATATGGCAATGCCAAACGGAAAGAGCCACTTAAATTGCATTTTTTTCTCTCTCAGAGCATCTAATAATGATTTGAGCACTCTCCTCTTTGCTAGAGTTGAAGGAGCAATATCTTGGAATATTTGAATCGTAGAGGTTCCATAGGTCAATGTGTTCTTATTTCTTGCAGCTTTCAAAATTGCAGCGGTATCTGTATAACTTAGCAAACCGCACACTATATCTATATAGGTTTGGCCCGTAGTGCTCTGTGAATACGTTCAATTATGATGGATTTGGCCGCCTCAGGGCTTAACAGGTCAGAAAAGATATCCAGAGCTAGTTGAGGTAAATTATCGTGTAGAATTGATTCTGGAAGTCCCCTGAGCCTGATGTTATTTCTGCGGCTTCGGTTTTCCTGGTCTTCAATACGTAGTAGAGATTCGTTAATACAATCTTGTTGATGGTCGAGAACACATTTGACTTTTGCATTATAATGCAGTAGAGCATTTTGCGTATCTTCCACAGTTTCAACCCTGGTGCCCATGCTACGAAGATCAGATTTGATATCTGCAAGGTCTTTTACTAGTGGCGTAAGAGCTTGGTATAGTGTCCTTTTTATAAAGCCTCTTGATGCTGGAACCACACGAGAGTCATCCCCAGTATCAGAGTTACCGCCTGTGCTATCCATATCGGAGTCGTCCTCCATAGGATTATCATCAGATAGTAACTGTGCTTGCTTAGATTTACTAGCTGGTGAAGCTGTTAACTTTTTTCTTAAGAATTTATCAAGATCTGCTTGCGTTTTATGGGACTTAGGGGTAGGCGCTGCTTCTCGGATTTTATCTTTTGACGTTTTAACCATTATAGCGTAATAAGGTCTGAGTAATCAAATGTTCTGGCGGTTTCAGTAACAGGTAAGTATTCAAGCCAGCATCTGTATAGCGAAGTTTACAGGATTAATCTCTCACAGAGATTTATGGTATAAAGGCTAATGCACTGTATTAGAGCTTGTGACAGTGTTGTAGTATAGAGCAAGGTAAATCAAATCAGCCGCTCTGTAAGATGGCCGCCGGTTACAGTCCCCTTCCCCCACTCACCGGAAAAGTCCTGCAACGCGTGCCGGCCCGTTTCTGTGTGCTGTCGCTAGGCTGGGACTATGTCCTTATCTAGTGTACCTCCGGTTGTACGGGACCAGCTGCCGGGGAGGAGGGGATGGCTGCAGAGACCCGAGTGTCTGGCGTCCGCAGAAGTCCACTACCACAGCCGCGTGTGGAGTAGGCTGCCGTTTCAATCTTATGCGGTAAGTTGTAAGACTTTCTCCTATGGGCCCAGCAATGGTGTTATATGGTGGTAGGGAGATGTCATGTTGTATCTGGAACACCGGGGGTGATTTCCTTGGACGGATGAAGTGAGATTTCTTTCTCGTGGTCGGAGCTCTCACTCAACACGTCTTTCCACCATCAGCGCTAGGCCACGCCCCGATAGCCAGGGGTTTGAAACTATTTTTTTAAGAATTCTGTACTGACTGGATTTCCAGATTATGAGGTCCTAGGCTATAGGAACTTTAGTATTTGCTGCTATTTACAATAAGTGACACAAAAGATTGGTAAAGACACCAATTTTGGAGATGGAGAGGCAAGGCTGAAGAGGAGGAGGAGGCCTTTATTGGAAGATAACAATTCTTGTGTTGTTATGTTCAAACGTCTTATCTAGTAAGTTTCCCATAGGAAGGCATTGGGAATAGAGACATATTTTTTTCAAAATTCCATGTAGGTGTCGTGGTATGGCACCATTTGCTTGTTAGGAAGTCATATGAGTTTATTTTACATGATGGTGTTCATTATGTTATTTTAGTCTTTGAAGCCAGTGACTCCATAGGGACTTGTTTTTTGATTAAATTTGCCACCAGTCTCTACTTATTTGTCCCAGAGTAGTATGTGATATCTCATAGGCAGGGATTTGAAACTATTTTTTTAAGAATTCTGGACTGACTGGTTTCCTGGATGATGAGGTCTTAGGCTATGGGAACTTTACTGTCTGCTGATTTTTATAATAAGTAACGCAAATAATTGGTAAAGACACCAATTTTGGAGATGGAGAGGAAAGGCTGAAGGGGAGGAGGAGGCCTTTATTTGAAGATAACAATTCTTGTGTTGTTATGTTCAAAAGTCTTATCTAGTAAGTTTCCCATAGCTCGCTATCTTTTTTTCCAAATTCTTCATGTACCCACTATCTGACAAATATAATAGAAGTAGCATTATTTACTCACCTAATATTCCAAGAGCTGTTTTACAAATGGTTGGAGACTCATATGTATATTGGGCTTAAAGCCAATGCCTGTAGTGGTGCCATAGGTTTAGATAAAGAACTAGGACTGAAGCAGATTTTGAGAGCTTTTGTGTGATGATAAATTGTGTAGACTTAGGATATCCAGACCTTGTACGTTTTCCAATGCGTAGCTATCATGTGTTGTACTATAGAATCAATACATTTTGTAAAAAAAGTGCTTGTAAAGGAGAATACACTTCTGGGTGAATTAATTCTGTGTTTTCCTGTTTACTGTAAAAAAGTTGGGATTTTTTGGTATAGTTTTCAATTTTGTTTTATACTTGCACACATTTCATGTTAATGTTGTACTCTCATTTGATTTTGTTTGGTTGTGTATAATCATGGAGATTTTATCTAGATTCTTTTACTATATTTTATATGTTATTCTGTTACATTGAAGTTAGATGTACCTCAAATCATTATAGTTACATTGGTAATATGGTGAGATTGCTATCATATCACTGTGTCATTTCCATTATGTTCATCTAATTTCCAATGGAGATGTCTGGTCAGAAGTGGTTTGTTTGGTTCAGTTGCTGGGCCCTCCTTGGATATTGGTGCTTCATGTGAAGTGGAATAACTTAGGGTAGGTCCCTTTAGCTGGATTTGGTCAGGGCAATAAAGAGAGATGTAATGCTTATGTTATTGCTCCTCTCTCTCAAGGTAAAATTGTGTGGTCTGAGATGGTATCATGTTTGTTTTGGAGAAATACCACAGACCAATAACCTTGAAAGCTATTGGGAATAAAGAGGTCTGCTTTTTTCTAAATTCTGTGTAGGTGTCATAGTATGGCGCCATTTGCTGGTTAGGAAGTCATCTGATTTGATTTTAGTGATGGTGTTCACTGTGTTTTTTTAGTCTTTGAAACCAGTGACTCAACAGGGACTTGGTTTTGGTAAATTTGTCACCAGTCTCTACTTCTGTGTACCAGAGTAGTATGTGATATCTGATAGCCAGGGGTTTGAAACTATTTTTTTAAGAATTCTGTACTGACTGGATTTCTGGATTATGAGGTCCTAGGCTATAGGAACTTTAGTATTTGCTGCTATTTACAATAAGTGACACAAAAGATTGGTAAAGACACCAATTTTGGAGATGGAGAGGCAAGGCTGAAGGGGAGGAGGAGGCCTTTATTTGAAGATAACAATTCTTGTGTTGTTATGTTCAAAAGTCTTATCTAGTAAGTTTTCCATAGGAAAGTATTGGGAATAGAGACATATTTATTTTTCAAAATTCCATGTAGGTGTTGTGGTATGGCACCATTTGCTTGTTAGGAAGTCATATGAGTTTATTTTACATGATGGTGTTCATTATGTTATTTTAGTCTTTGAAGCCAGTGACTCCATAGGGACTTGTTTTTTGATTAAATTTGCCACCAGTCTCTACTTATTTGTCCCAGAGTAGTATGTGATATCTCATAGGCAGGGATTTGAAACTATTTTTTTAAGAATATTGGACTGACTGGTTTCCTGGATGATGAGGTCTTAGGCTATGGGAACTTTACTGTCTGCTGATTTTTATAATAAGTAACGCAAAGAATTGGTAAAGACACCAATTTTGGAGATGGAGAGGAAAGGCTGAAGGGGAGGAGGAGGCCTTTATTTGAAGATAACAATTCTTGTGTTGTTATGTTCAAAAGTCTTATCTAGTAAGTTTCCCATAGCTCGCTATCTTTTTTTCCAAACTCTTCATGTACCCACTATCTGACAAATATAATAGAAGTAGCATTATTTACTCACCTAATATTCCAAGAGCTGTTTTACAAATGGTTGGAGAATCATATGTATATTGGGCTTAAAGCCAATGCCTGTAGTGGTGCCATAGGTTTAGATAAAGAGCCAGGACTGAAGCAGATTTTGAGAGCTTTTGTGTGATGATAAATTGTGTAGACTTAGGATATCCAGACCTTGTATGCTTTCCAATGCGTAGCTATCATGTGTTGTACTATAGAATCAATACATTTTGTAAAAAAAAAGTGCTTGTAAAGGGATATACAATTCTGGGTGAATTAATTCTGTGTTTTCCTGTTTACTGTAAAAAAGTTGGGATTTTTTGGTATAGTTTTCAATTTTGTTTTATACTTGCACACATTACATGTTAATGTTGTACTCTCATTTGATTTTGATTGGCTGTGTATAATCATGGAGATTTTATCTAGATTATTTTACTATATTTTATATGTTATTCTGTTACATTGAAGTTAGATGTACCTCAAATCATTCTAGTTACATTGGTAATATGGTGAGATTGCTATCATATCACTGTGTAATTTCCATTATGTTCATCTAATTTCCAATGGAGATGTCTGGTCAGAAGTGGTTTGTTTGGTTCAGTTGCTGGGCCCTCCTTGGATATTGGTGCTTCATGTGAAGTGGAATAACTTAGGGTAGGTCCCTTTAGCTGGATTTGGTCAGGACACTAAAGAGAGATGTAATGCTTATGTTATTGCTCCTCTCTCTCAAGGTAAAATTGTGTGGTCTGAGATGGTATCATGTTTGTTTTGGAGAAATACCACAGACCAATAACCTTGAAAGGTATTGGGAATAAAGAGGTCTGCTTTTTTCTAAATTCTGTGTAGGTGTCATAGTATGGCGCCATTTGCTGGTTAGGAAGTCATCTGATTTGATTTTAGTGATGGTGTTCACTGTATTTTTTTAGTCTTTGAAACCAGTGACTCCACAGGGACTTGGTTTTGGTAAATTTGTCACCAGTCTCTACTTCTGTGTACCAGAGTAGTATGTGATATCTGATAGCCAGGGGTTTGAAACTATTTTTTTAAGAATTCTGTACTGACTGGATTTCCGGATTATGAGGTCCTAGGCTATAGGAACTTTAGTATTTGCTGCTATTTACAATAAGTGACACAAAAGATTGGTAAAGACACCAATTTTGGAGATGGAGAGGCAAGGCTGAATACCCTCTCTGACGCTACACTGGAGGGTGGACAAGACAGTACACCCATGGCAAACTGGGCCAGTTCTTGCCAATGATCCATGGGGTCTGGGATTAGCATTTCTGACGGAGAAAGGGCACAGTCCAGGTACGAGTGAACCTGGTTGTTTAGGTGCTGCACCTGGTGATGGTGAACATCCCTTTGGTGACTACGATGTGTGTCAGGTCGGGGTATTGGATGTAAAAATGTTGTCATCATATTTTCCAAACTGAATTGGCTGCTGCTGCTGCTGCTGCCGCGGCTGCCGCCTATTGCAGAGGTAGCTCTGCCAGAGGCGGTGGAACGATGAGACAGTGGGGAGCGGAGAGTGGCCCCCCGGTCAGACATGCTTGCAGCAGGTGTTTGCCGTTTGAAAGCCGTGACAAGCTGGCTGCATAGCTTCTCTCGATAATAAGCCAATTTTGCCTCCCTCTCGGAAGGCACAAAAAACTCCCCCATTCTGGCTTCATACCGAGGGTCTAAAAATGTGGCTATCCAGTACTCATCTCTTTGCTTCATGCTAAGGGCATGACCACACATGGCGGAATTCCTCCGCAACTGTCCGCATCAATGCCGCACAGAATCTGCGTTGCAGATTCTGCAGCGGATCTGCACAAAATGTGCAGAAAATTGATGCGGACTGGCCGCTGCGGACTGCAGGAAAAGTGCTTCTCTTCTCCCTATTCAGTGCAGGATAGAGAGAAGGGACAGCACTTTCCCTAGTGAAAGTCAAAGAAATTCATACTTACCGCCCGTTGTCTGGATGACGCGTCCCTCTTTCGGCATCCGGCCCGACCTCCCTGGATGACGCTCCAGTCCATGTGACCGCTGCAGCCTGTGCTTGGCCTGTGATTGGCTGCAGCCGTCACTTACACTGAAACGTCATCCTGGGAGGCCGGACTGGAGACAGACGCAGGGAGTTCTCGGTAAGTATGAACTTATATTTTTTTTTACAGATACATGTATATTGAGATCGGTAGTCACTGTCCCGGGTGCAGAAACAGTTACTGCCGATCGCGTAACTCTTTCAGCACCCTGGACAGTGACTATTTACAGACGTCTCCTAGCAACGCTCCCGTCATTACGGGAGCCCCATTGACTTCCTCAGTCTGGCTGTAGACCTAGAAATACATAGGTCCAGCCAGAATGAAGAAATGTCATGGTAGTAAAAACAATACGCTCCGCAGCACACATAAGATCTGCGGACTTCATTGCGGAATTTTGACTCTCCATTGAAGTCAATGGAGAAATTCCGCCATGAGTCCGCAACCAGTCCGCCACTGCTCCGCAACAGACAGAGCATGCTGCGGACACCAAATTCCGCTCCGCAGCCTATGCTCCGCAGCGGAATTGTACGCATCGTGTAAACGAACACTGCTAAATTAAAGTGAAAGTCAATGGAGAAACGGCTCCGCTGCGGATTAACGCTGCGGAGTGTCCGCAGCGGAATTTAAGTGAAATTCCGCTATGTGTGAACCCGCCCTAACAATACGACAGTCAGCGCGCAAGTAACGAAGCATACAGCTTGCCATCCTGGCCAGCGTTTCAGAGGGCCCGGTTGGTTCCTTCTCCGCCCCATACTGCCATGGTTGTCCATCATCAAGTTCGTCGTCAGACTCGTCATCACCACCATCACTGTCATGTTGTGCGGCTTCCTCGTCCCCTATCCCTTCCTGTGATTCCATCTCCAAATCCGGCTCCTCTTCAGGTCCTGTTTCCTCATCCTCATCCTCCTCCTCCTCCTCAACATCCATAGCCAGATGTGATCCTTCCTCCATCCTTTGCTGAATCATCACTGTGAGCGTTTGCTCCATAATGAATATCAGCGGTATAACATCGTTCATTCCGCTAGCGTCACGGCTCACAAATCGTGTGGCCTCTTCAAAGGGCCTCAAAACGCGACATGCGTCTCTAACCAGCTGCCAGTGCCTGAGCTCGAAATTACACTGGCTCCAAACGCTGCCCGTCTGCTGCATCAGGAAATCATTCACGGTTTTCTGCTGTTCGTACAGACGGTCCAACATGTGCAGTGTGGAATTCCAGCGTGTTGGAACGTCGCAAATCAGGCTGTGTTCTGGGAGATTGTTTTGACGCTGCAAGTCCAGGAGGGCGTGCTTAAATGCATACTAACGTCTAAAGCGAACGCAAACCTTCCTGGACATGGCCAGCACACCCTTCAAACCAACATATGACTTTAAGAAGCGTGTTATGACCAGATTGATCACATGTGCCATGCAAGGAGCGTGTGTCAGGTGACCTAGGCCCAGTGCAGCCACAACGTTCTTGCCGTTATCAGAGACAACATTGCCCAGTGTGAGTTTCAGAGGAGACAGCCAGCGTGCGATTTCCTCCTTGATGCAGAGCAGCAGCTCCTGCCCTGTGTGGCTTTTCTCGCCCAGGCTCAGCAGGTGTAAGACAGCGTTGTGGCGCTTCACCTTGCACCTATGAAAAGAGGAGGGAGGAGGAGTGGAAGATACGCTGTGTCCTGTCGGGGACGGGAAGGAGGAGGAGGAGGAGTAGGAGGAGGAGGATGGTAGGCGCCTGGTGTCCGGAGTTGAACCAGAAAGATACAAGCGTGGAGGTGGTAATGCCTGGCATTGCTGCGGTGGTGCATCGGACTGCAAAATATTGACCCAGTGGGCCGTGAAAGACATGTACTGTCCCTGCCCATAGTTGCTGCTCCACGTGTCGACGGTGGCATGTACCCTGCTGCACACGGATAATTGCAATGACTGGCACACCTTTTCCTCCACATGCTTGTGCAAGGCAGGGACAGCTGTTTTGGAGAAGTAATGTCGGCTAGGTATTCGCCACCTAGGCTGAGCGCACGCCATCAATTGCTTGAAGCCGGCGGAGTCGACCAGGTGGTACAGCAGCGACTGCACCACCAACAACTTAGCCAGGTGTGAATTAAGCCGCACGACAAGTGGATGACTGGGTATATATTGTTGCTTATTGGACAACGATTCCATAATGGATAAGTGACGGGACGTAGGAGGAGCACTAGATGACAGTGATGATGATGATGACAACGACATGGTGGATAAGGCCTGGCTACTACTTAGATGACAGGGACGCGGAGCAGCAGCAGCAGCAGCGGAAGAGGGGTCTTCATTAGATGTACATGATGGTGGGGCATGTTGATTGTCCCACATGGCCTTGTGATGTCGTTCCATGTGTTTACGTAGAGCAGTAGTTCCTACATTGCTGCCCTGCCCACGCCTTACATTCTGCTTGCAGATACGGCACTGTGCCATGTTTTCGTCCTCCGGGAAGGTACAGAAAAATTGCCACACGGCAGAGTACCGTAAAGAGGTAGTACCACGTCCACCACCACCACCACCACCACAACCACCCAAGCTTGCCCCTTGTCTGGCAGGCTTTTTTCGGGAGCCTACACCAGCATCTGTGTCGCCGTCACCGGCTCCTGAGCTGACCCTACCGCTGCAACGTTTTGCAGATTGACTTCTGCCCCTACCTCGGCTTGGCTGTTTATCACGTCCAGTGCCGCCACTACTACCCTCCTCCTCTGACGCCGTCATCACCTCGTCACCTGGTTCCCACGTCCTGTCTAAAAAACATCATCATCATAGCCTTCCTCATCATCCCCGCCACTTCTGTCACTGTGTTGTGAATGTGATGTGACATCATGGCGGGCTCCATGCCCCCCCTCATTACTGCGTCTGCCACCACGGCTACCACCACCAACACCCCCACTACCGCAGCTATGCGTCTCGGTCACCGCTTCCACCTCCACCACCGCTGCAACACACTCCGTTGGCTGACTCGCGGAAAACAAATCATCATCATCATCACTATGTTGTTCAGTATCTTCCTTCGCACCCGAGGAGATGTCTCTTAGGACTCTCAGGAAAGATGGCTTCCCGCTAGGAAGGGGGAGCGAAGACATAGATGAAGGAATGGAAACGCTAGAAATACCTATATTACTACTGTCACCGTGCCAAGGAACTGTAGAGGATCTGGAATCCAACGAAACCTGGCTTGAAGCCAGATCGTCAGAGTCTTCCTGCTGAGATGACCGCGAGCCAGCCAACCAGTCCACAATGGCCGTATTGTCTAAAGTAACCTGCCCACCGGAGGAGATGGACAAGTCTGGCTTGCTGATACTACTACCAGCAGGCACATGGCAGCTGCTACTAGTGGAACTGGGCACATGTCTTGTGCCACAAATGCTGGTACTGGGTGTGGCACCAACAGATCCAACATTTGGACTGGAAGAGGAGACGGCATGAGTGTTTTTTCCTCTACCCCGTCCTTTCACAACCTTTTTTTTCCCAGACATTTCAGAGCCCCTTCTAAAAGCGTATTCACACACTAACACTGGCTTGGCAAATGGCAATGAATGAGAATTTCAATCAGCCTCGCTGCAGTGCACTCAGGGAATGCTGGGCCTTGTATTACTACTTGGCTGCCTGTATCGCAAGTTGGGTTGTTTGTTATGTTAACGGCCGGGGATGAGCCCCTTCTATAAGCGTATTCACACACTGACACTGGCTTGGCAAATGGCAATGAATGAGAATTTCAATCAGCCTCGCTGCAGTGCACTCAGGGAATGCTGGGCCTTGTATTACTACTAGGCTGCCTGTATCGCAAGTTGGGTTGTTTGTTATGTTAACGGCCGGGGATGAGCCCCTTCTAAAAGCGTATTCACACACTGACACTGGCTTGGCAAATGGCAATGAATGAGAATTTCAATCAGCCTCGCTGCAGTGCACTCAGGGAATGCTGGGCCTTGTAGTACTACTAAGCTGCCTGTATCGCAAGTTGGATTGTTATTCCTGTTAACGGCCAGGGATGAGCCCCTTCTAAAAGCGTATTCACACACTGACACTGGCTTGGCAAATGGCAATGAATGAGAATTTCAATCAGCCTCGCTGCAGTGCACTCAGGGAATGCTGGGTCTTGTAGTACTACTAGGCTGCCTGTATCGCAAGTTGGATTGTTATTCCTGTTATCGGCCAGGGATGAGCCCCTTCTCAAAGCGTATTCACACACTGACACTGGCTTGGCAAATGCCAATGAATGAGAATTTCAATCAGCCTCGCTGTAGTGCACTCAGGGAATGCTGGGCCTTGTATTACTACTAGGCTGCCTGTATCGCAAGTTGGGTTGTTTGTTATGTTAACGGCCGGGGATGAGCCCCTTCTAAAAGCGTATTCACACACTGACACTGGCTTGGCAAATGGCAATGAATGAGAATTTCAATCAGCCTCGCTGCAGTGCACTCAGGGAATGCTGGGCCTTGTAGTACTACTACTACCACTACTACAAAGGCTGCCTGTATTGCAAGTTGGATGCAACAGGGATGAGCCCCTTATAAAAACGTATTCACACACTGGCTGAGTAGTGAGTAGTGGATGAGCCCCTTCGATTTCTGGATTCCTGCCTTTTAGATTCCTAAAGCTTTCCCTTACTGCACAGAGATGCTATCGCTACAGCTCCTGTCTGTAAAATGGCCGCTGAGCTCCGTGCATAGACTTTTATTGCAGGCTTGAGCCCGCCCCTATGCTGCCTCCCGATTGGCTGGGAGAGCCGTTTGCAAGGCATTATGGGGTAGCCTGATGTCAGGTGATCTTGTGAAATCCTCCATTTTAGATGTAACATGTGGCAGGCGCCAAAAATGTAGCCGGGTTTGGTCAAAACGGGTTTGGCCGAACCCGGTGAAGTTCGGATTCGCTGCGAACCGAACTTTTCCTGAAGTTCGGACCGAAACCGGGTTCGGTTGTCCCGATTCGCTCATCTCTATTCAAATGTCTTATCTAGTAAGTTTCCCATAGGAAGGTATTGGGAATAGAGACATATTTATTTTTAAAAATTCCATGTAGGTGTGGTGGTATGGCACCATTTGCTTGTTAGGAAGTCATATGAGTTTATTTTACATGATGGTGTTCATTATGTTATTTTAGTCTTTGAAGCCAGTGACTCCATAGGGACTTGTTTTTTGATTAAATTTGCCACCAGTCTCTACTTATTTGTCCCAGAGTAGTATGTGATATCTCATAGGCAGGGATTTGAAACTATTTTTTTAAGAATTCTGGACTGACTGGTTTCCTGGATGATGAGGTCTTAGGCTATTGGAACTTTACTGTCTGCTGATTTTTATAATAAGTAACGCAAAGAATTGGTAAAGACACCAATTTTGGAGATGGAGAGGAAAGGCTGAAGGGGAGGAGGAGGCCTTTATTTGAAGATAACAATTCTTGTGTTGTTATGTTCAAAAGTCTTATCTAGTAAGTTTTCCATAGGAAGGTATTGGGAATAGAGACATATTTTTTTTTTCAAAATTCCATGTAGGTGTCGTGGTATGGCACCATTTGCTTGTTAGGAAGTCATATGAGTTTATTTTACATGATGGTGTTCATTATGTTATTTTAGTCTTTGAAGCCAGTGACTCCATAGGGACTTGTTTTTTGATTAAATTTGCCACCAGTCTCTACTTATTTGTCCCAGAGTAGTATGTGATATCTCATAGGCAGGGATTTTAAACTATTTTTTTAAAGATTTCTGGACTGACTGGTTTCCTGGATGATGAGGTCTTAGGCTATGGGAACTTTACTGTCTGCTGATTTTTATAATAAGTAACGAAAAGAATTGGTAAAGACACCAATTTTGGAGATGGAGAGGAAAGGCTGAAGGGGAGGAGGAGGCCTTTATTTGAAGATAACAATTCTTGTGTTGTTATGTTCAAAAGTCTTATCTAGTAAGTTTCCCATAGCTCGCTATCTTTTTTTCCAAATTCTTCATGTACCCACTATCTGACAAATATAATAGAAGTAGCATTATTTACTCACCTAATATTCCAAGAGCTGTTTTACAAATGGTTGGAGACTCATATGTATATTGGGCTTAAAGCCAATGCCTGTAGTGGTGCCATAGGTTTAGATAAAGAACCAGGACTGAAGCAGATTTTGAGAGCTTTTGTGTGATGATAAATTGTGTAGACTTAGGATATCCAGACCTTGTACGTTTTCCAATGCGTAGCTATCATGTGTTGTACTATAGAATCAATACATTTTGTAAAAAAAATGGCTTGTAAAGGGGTATACACTTCTGGGTGAATTAATTCTGTGTTTTCCTGTTTACTGTAAAAAAGTTGGGATTTTTTGGTATAGTTTTCAATTTTGTTTTATACTTGCACACATTTCATGTTAATGTTGTACTCTCATTTGATTTTGATTGGCTGTGTATAATCATGGAGATTTTATCTAGATTATTTTACTATATTTTATATGTTATTCTGTTACATTGAAGTTAGATGTACCTCAAATCATTATAGTTACATTGGTAATATGGTGAGATTGCTATCATATCACTGTGTCATTTCCATTATGTTCATCTAATTTCCAATGGAGATGTCTGGTCAGAAGTGGTTTGTTTGGTTCAGTAGCTGGGCCCTCCTTGGATATTGGTGCTTCATGTGAAGTGGAATAACTTAGGGTAGGTCCCTTTAGCTGGATTTGGTCAGGGCAATAAAGAGAGATGTAATGCTTATGTTATTGCTCCTCTTTCTCAAGGTAAAATTGTGTGGTCTGAGATGGTATCATGTTTGTTTTGGAGAAATACCACAGAATAATAACCTTGAAAGGTTTTGGGAATAAAGAGGTCTGCTTTTTTCAAAATTCTGTGTAGGTGTCATAGTATGGCGCCATTTGCTGGTTAGGAAATCATCTGATTTGATTTTAGTGATGGTGTTCACTGTGTTTTTTTAGTCTTTGAAACCAGTGACTCCACAGGAACTTGGTTTTGGTAAATTTGTCACCAGTCTCTACTTCTGTGTACCAGAGTAGTATGTGATATCTGATAGCCAGGGGTTTGAAACTATTTTTTTAAGAGTTCTGTACTGACTGGATTTCCGGATTATGAGGTCCTAGGCTATAGGAACTTTAGTATTTGCTGCTATTTACAATAAGTGACAGATAAGATTGGTAAAGACACCAATTTTGGAGATGGAGAGGCAAGGCTGAAGGGGAGGAGGAGGCCTTTATTTGAAGATAAAAATTCTTGTGTTGTTATGTTCAAAAGTCTTATCTAGTAAGTTTTCCATAGGAAGGTATTGGGAATAGAGACATATTTTTTTTTCAAAATTCCATGTAGGTGTCGTGGTATGGCACCATTTGCTTGTTAGGAAGTCATATGAGTTTATTTTACATGATGGTGTTCATTATGTTATTTTAGTCTTTAAAGACAGTGACTCCATAGGGACTTGTTTTTTTATTAAATTTGCCACCAGTCTCTACTTATTTGTCCCAGAGTAGTATGTGAAATCTCATAGGCAGGGAATTGAAACTATTTTTTTAAGAATTCTGGACTGACTGGTTTCCTGGATGATGAGGTCTTAGGCTATGGGAACTTTACTGTCTGCTGATTTTTATAATAAGTAACGCAAAGAATTGGTAAAGACACCAATTTTGGAGATGGAGAGGAAAGGTTGAAGGGGAGGAGGAGGCCTTTATTTGAAGATAACAATTCTTGTGTTGTTATGTTCAAAAGTCTTATCTAGTAAGTTTCCCATAGCTCGCTATCTTTTTTTCCAAATTCTTCATGTACCCACTATCTGACAAATATAATAGAAGTAGCATTATTTACTCACCTAATATTCCAAGAGCTGTTTTACAAATGGTTGGAGACTCATATGTATATTGGGCTTAAAGCCAATGCCTGTAGTGGTGCCATAGGTTTAGATAAAGAAACAGGACTGAAGCAGATTTTGAGAGCTTTTGTGTGATGATAAATTGTGTAGACTTAGGATATCCAGACCTTGTACGTTTTCCAATGCGTAGCTATCATGTGTTGTACTATAGAATCAATACATTTTGTAAAAAAAAAGTGCTTGTAAAGGGGTATACACTTCTGGGTGAATTAATTCTGTGTTTTCCTGTTTACTGTAAAAAAGTTGTGATTTTTTGGTATAGTTTTCAATTTTGTTTTATACTTGCACACATTTCATGTTAATGTTGTACTCTCATTTGATTTTGATTGGCTGTGTATAATCATGGAGATTTTATCTAGATTCTTTTACTATATTTTATATGTTATTCTGTTACATTGAAGTTAGATGTACCTCAAATCATTATAGTTACATTGGTAATATGGTGAGATTGCTATCATATCACTGTCATTTCCATTATGTTCATCTAATTTCCAATGGAAATGTCTGGTCAGAAGTGGTTTGTTTGGTTCAGTTGCTGGGCCCTCCTTGGATATTGGTGCTTCATGTGAAGTGGAATAACTTAGGGTAGGTCCCTTTAGCTGGATTTGGTCAACTCAGGGCAATAAAGAGAGATGTAATGCTTATGTTATTGCTCCTCTCTATCAAAGTAAAATTGTGTGGTCTGAGATGGTATCATGTTTGTTTTGGAGAAATACCACAGACCAATAACCTTGAAAGGTATTGGGAATAAAGAGGTCTGCTTTTTTCAAAATTCTGTGTAGGTGTCATAGTATGGCGCCATTTGTTGGTTAGGAAGTCATCTGATTTGATTTTAGTGATGGTGTTCACTGTGTTTTTTTAGTCTTTGAAACCAGTGACTCCAGAGGGACTTGGTTTTGATAAATTTGTCACCAGTCTCTACTTCTGTGTACCAGAGTAGCATGTGATATCTGATAGCCAGGGGTTTGAAACTATTTTTTTAAGAATTCTGTACTGACTGGATTTCCGGATTATGAGGTCCTAGGCTATAGGAACTTTAGTATTTGCTGCTATTTACAATAAGTGACACAAAAGATTGGTAAAGACACCAATTTTGGAGATGGAGAGGCAAGGCTGAAGGGGAGGAGGAGGCCTTTATTTGAAGATAACAATTCTTATGTTATGTTCAAAAGTCTTATCTAGTAAGTTTTATATAGGAAGGTATTGGGAATAGAGACATATTTTTTTTGTCAAAATTCCATGTAGGTGTCGTGGTATGGCACCATTTGCTTGTTAAGAAGTCATATGAGTTTATTTTACATGATGGTGTTCATTATGTTATTTTAGTCTTTGAAGCCAGTGACTCCATAGGGACTTGTTTTTTGATTCAATTTGCCACCAGTCTCTACTTATTTGTCCCAGAGTAGTATGTGATATCTCATAGGCAGGGATTTTAAACTATTTTTTTAAGAATTCTGGACTGACTGGTTTCCTGGATGATGAGGTCTTAGGCTATGGGAACTTTACTGTCTCCTGATTTTTATAATAAGTAACGCAAAGAATTGGTAAAGACACAAATTTTGGAGATGGAGAGGCAAGGCTGAAGGGGAGGAGGAGGCCTTGATTTGAACATAACAATAATTGGGTTTTAATGTTCAAAAGTCTTATCTAGTAAATTTCCCATAGCTCACTATCTCTTTGCCCAAATTCTTTATGTACCCACTATCTGACCAATATAATAAAATAATTATTATTTACTCAGCTAATATTCCAAGAGCATTTTTACAAATGGTTAGAGACTCATATGTATATTGGGCTTAAAGCCAATGCCTGTAGTGGTGCCATAGGTTTATAGATAAAGAACCCGGACTGAAGCAGATTTGTAGAGCTTTTGTGTGATGATAAATTGTGTAGATTTAGCATATCCAGGCCTTGTTTGTTTTCCATTGTGTAGCTATCATGTGTGTTACTAAAGAATCAATACATTTTGTATCTGTAGAGCTATAAAAAAAAAGTTCGATTGGGGTTAGAAAGGGGTGTACTCTTCTAGCTTAATTAATTCATCTGCATTTTCCTATTTACTGTAAAAAAGTTGAGATTTTTGGTATAGTTTTAAATTTTGTTTTAAACTTGCACACATTTCATGTTAATGTTGACCTCTCATTTGATTGTGATTAGTTGTGTATAATCATAGAAATTTGCCAGAGAAATGTCCAAGACCAATAACCTTGGAACGTATTGGGAATAGAGATGTCTGCTTTTTTCAAAATTGCATGTAGTTTTCGTGGCATGACACCTTTTGCTATTTAGGAAATCATATGATTTGAATTTACGTGATAGTTGTCACAATTTGTGGGTATGTGTTCCCACTAGGCCGCACTGCAGTAGTGGAGTAGCAGCTGGCCAAACAACAGTCTATACAAAGTCCTAGCACAAGATTACCTAAAATAGTCCAGAAAGTAGCAGATACTTAGGCACAGATCAAACTTGAAGGTAGATCACGCCACACATGGAGGATGATATCAGGCATGGCAGATGACACCAGACTTGACAGGTGGCACAACACAACTCCAACACTAAATAAGGCTCAAGAACAAAAGGATACAGGTAGCAGGGCACCGGAAGACTGGGAACAGGATACGACTAAGGGACCATTTGTTAAAATTAACATGGGAATACACAGCAATGCTCAGGCAAGGAGTGAAAGGGCAAGGCCCTTTTTAAAATCTAGGGTGATCTGGGGATAATTAATTACATGTGCGCACGCTGGCCCTTTAAAGTCGGGAACGAGAGCGCGCACCCTAGTAGTCACTGCAGGTCAGAGCGGATGCATGTGCTGGTGTCTCTGGGGAGGGAGACGTCGGCAGGAGGAGAGAGGTCTGTGGTCACGGCCAGCAGCAGGTAAGAGGAGGCGATCAGTGGCAATGGGTATTTATTCTTGACCGTGAACTGGTTGAGACTACGGTAGTCAATGCAGGGTCGAAGAGATCCGTCTTTATTTTTAACGACGAAGAACCCAGCCCCGGCCGGGGAGAAGGATTCTCCTATGAAGCCCCTCTCCAGATTCTCCTTGACAAAGGCTGACATGGACTGGGTCTCCGGCAAGGAGAGAGGGTATACCCATACACGGGAAGGTGAAGCATCTGGGACCAGTTCAATCGGACAGTCGTAAGACTGATTTGGGGGAAGCATCTCAGCTTCCTTCTTGCTGAAGACATCTGCAAACTAAGCAAAATGAGGAGGTAATGCTGCTAATGAATGAGACAGAGGAGGCTGGACAGGGTGAATCTGTAACAGGCAGCGGTGGAGACATTTGGAGCCCCATTAGAGAACTTCTCCGGAATTCCAGTCCAGGGCTGGGGCATGCAACCGGAGCCAAGGCAGATCCAGCAAAATAGGATTGACGGCTTTAGGCAAGACAAGAAATTGAATCAGTTCAGTATAAACGGCTCCAACTTGGAGCTTCAGTGGCTTGGTCTCAGACACGATCGTATCAGGCAGAGGAAGTCCTTTCACTGAGGCAACAGCCAGAGACGTCTCCAAAGGGATTGTGGGTAACAGGAGATGATACACTAGGTCTTGTTGGATAAAGTTTGCCACGGACCCTGAGTCCAGGTAGGCAGAGACCCGGTGCGTCTTCTCGCCGGACACTATGGTTACGGGAATGGACAGTTTGGGAGCAATTTTTATTCATTTAGCGCCATTCCGCCTACAGTTGTCTCTCCAACCAATTCTAGGCACTGGAGTTTTTTGGCTTCTGGGGACACAAATGCACATAATGGCCCCCGAGGCCGAAATACAGACAGAGTCTCGAAGTGTGTCCGTGTTGTCTCTCCTGGACTGACAATTTGAGGAGGTCCACTTGCATAGGCTCCTCTGGTGGAACAACGGATGAGGGCAGCAGGGGTTGCTGGAAAGTAGGAGCCAACAGAGGGGATTTTATTTCCCGGCCAACCTCTTGGGACCGTTACTGGATCCTCATGTCAATCCAGGTGGCCTGAAGAATGTCCCTGCCAAAATGTTAGCCAGCAAGGCCTAGTTGTTGCAGGTTAGTTCTGCAGCCAGGGTACGGAACTGAATGGAGTACTCACCCACGGAGATGTCTCCCTGGCGAAGGGTCAGCAGAGATGCAGCTGCAGAAGAGACTCTCCCAGGTTCCTCAAATACTGTATGAAAAGTCTGTAAGAAACACTGTAAGTCATGGGTCTCTGGTCCCTGACATTCCCAAATGGGTTTCGCCCATACCAGGGCCTTGCCAGTAAGGAGAGAGATTATGAAGGCGATCCTTGAATCATCAGAAGCAAAGGCCTTGCATGCAGTCTGAATTGGATCTGGCATTGGTTCAGAAATCCCCTGCAGGTCCTCGGGTCTCTGTCATAGCAAGGAGCTAGTGGCAGAGAGAATAAGGGATAAACACTGGTACTGACATGAGGCATAGCAAGAGGAACAGCAGGAGCAATAGAAGCAGTTGCTGTGAAGACTGCAGCTTGCGCATCCAACCGATGTGAAATGGCATTTACCGCCTAAATGGTTTGATCCTGTCATGACCGGAGGTCTCGCATGTCTGCTTGCATGACTTGTGACGTCGTCATGCTATACGGTTGACCAGTGGGGTCCATAGCCTGAGTGTACTGCCACGATATGTGGGTATGTGGACTCACTAGGCCGCACCGCCGTAGCAGAGTAGAAGCTGGCCAAACAACAGTCTATACAAAGTCCCAGCACAAGTTTACCTGAAATAGTCCAGACAGTAGGCACAGATGGAAGTTGAAGGTAGATGACGCCACATGTGGCGAATGATATCAAGTGTGGCAGATGACACCATACATGGTGTATGACAGCAGGCGTGACAGGTGGCACAACACGACTCCAACACTAAATAAGGCTCAGGAGCAAACACAGCATGGGATACAGGATACAGGTAGCAGGGCACGGAAACACTGGTAATAGGATACGACTAAGGGACCACTTGCTAAGACTAACATGGGAATACACAACAACGCTCAGGCAAGGAATGAAAGAGAAGGGCCCTTTTAAAAGTCCAGGTTGATCTGCAGGGCAGGGCAAATGCATGTGCTGGCGTCTCCGGGGAGGGAGACTTTGGCAGGAGAAGAGAGGTCTGCGGTCGTGGCCATCATTTTTTTAAGAATTCTGGACTGACTGGTTTCCTGAATAATGAGGTCCTAGGCTATGGGAAATTTACACCCATGTTTGTAAAACCCACGTTTTGTAACACCCATGGCCACGGACCGTCAGGATTACTCACTTCCTGATGGCCGCAGCCATGGATCAGTGAGCTCTGGCCCGCATCTCCTACTAGCGAGACACCAGCACTCACTTCTGCTTCACTCTGCTGTGTCCCATAGGGTGTGCGCGCAAGCTCGTGCCCGGTCTTAAAGGGCCAACTACCAATGTCCCATCCGAGCCAATCTTCGCTACTGTCTGAAGTTACCACAGGTACACCTATCCGAACTATAGACTTTGACTTGGTATCCTGTTGGCTAGCTGCTATTCCATCAATGCGGTACGGCTCAGTGGGTCCACGCACCCAACGTGACACTGTTTGCTGCTGTTTACAATAAGTGACCCAGAGGATTGGAAAATACACCAATTTTAGAGATGGAGAGGCAAGGCTGAAGGGGAGGAGGAGGCCTTTATTTGAACATAACAATAGTTGTGTTGTTATGTTCAAAAGTCTTATCTAGTAAATATCCCGTAGCTCGCTATCTTTTTGTCCACATTCTTCACGTACCCACTATCTGACCAATATAATAGAAGAAGCATTATTTACTCAGCTAATATTCCAAGAGCTGTTTTACAAATGTTTGGAAACTCATATGTATATTGTGCTTAAAGCATTGGCCTGTAGTGGTGCCATAGATTTAGACATACAGAGCCCGGACTGAAGCAGATTGGGAGAGCTTTTGTGTGATGATCAATTGTGTAGATTTAGGTTATCCAGGCCTTGTAAGTTTTATAATGTGTAGCTATCATGTGTGTTACTAAAGAATCAATACATTTTGTATCTGTAGAGCTATAAAAAGTTATATTGTAAAGGGGTGTACACTTCTGGCTGAATTAATTCTTCTGCATTTTCCTGTTTACTGTAAAAAAGTAGGGATTTTTTGGTATAGTTTTCAATTTTGTTTTATACTTGCACACATTTTATGTTAATGTTGTCCTCTCATTTGGTTTTGATTGGTTGTATATAATCATGGAGATTTTATCTAGATTCTTTTACTATATTTTTATAAGTTATTCTGTTATGTTGAAGTTAGATGTACCTCAAATCATTATAGTTACATTGGTAATATGGTGAGATTGCTATCATATCACTGTGTCATTTCCATTATGTTCATCTAATTTCCAATGGAGATGTCTGGTCAGAAGTGGTTTGTTTGGTTCAGTTGCTGGGCACTCCTTGGATATTGGTACTTCTTGTGTAGTGGAATAACTTATGGCAGGTCCCTTTAGCTGGATTTGTTCAGGGCAATAAAGAGAGATGTAATGCTTATGTTATTGCTCCTCTCTCTCTCTCTCTCTCTCTCTCTCACTCTCTCTCTCTCTGTAAAATTGTGTGGTCTGAGATGGTATCAGGTTTGTTTTGGAGAAATGCCACAGACCAATAACCTTGTAAGGTATTGGGAATAAAGAGGTCTGCTTTTTTCAAAATTCTGTGTAGGTGTCATAGTATGGCACCATTTGCTCGTTAGTAAGTCATCTGATTTGATTTTAGTGATGGTGTTCACTGTGTTTGTTTAGTCTTTGAAACCAGTGACTCCACAGGTACTTGGTTTTGGTAAATTTGTTACCAGTCTCTACTTCTGTGTACCAGAGTAGTGTGTGATATCTGATAGCCAGGGGTTTGAAACGATTTTTTTAAGAATTCTGTACTGACTGGATTTCTGGATGATGAGGTCCTAGGCTATAGGAACTTTAATATTTGCTGCTATTTACAATAAGTGACACAAAAGATTGGTAAAGACACCAATTTTGGAGATGGATAGGAAAGGCTGAAGGGGAGGAGGAGGCCTTTATTTGAACATAACAATAATTGTGTTTTTATGTTCAAAAGTCTTACCTAGTAAATTTCCCATAGCTCGCTATCTCTTTGTCCATATTTTTTACGTACCCACTATCTGTCCAATATAATAGAAGTAGCATTATTTTCTCAGCTAATATTCCAAGAGCTGTTTTACAAATGGTTAGAGGCACATATGTATATTGTGCTTAAAGACAATGCCTGTAGTGGTGTCATAGGTTTACAGATAATGAACCAGGAATGAAGCAGATTTTGAGAGCTTTTGTGTGATGATAAATTGTGTAGATTTAGGATATCCAGGCCTTGTTTGTTTTCCAATGTGTAGCTATCATGTGTGTTACTAAAGAATCAATACATTTTGTATCTGTAG
The DNA here is from genome assembly GCF_050947455.1 of Rhinoderma darwinii. Taxonomy (NCBI): domain Eukaryota; kingdom Metazoa; phylum Chordata; class Amphibia; order Anura; family Rhinodermatidae; genus Rhinoderma; species Rhinoderma darwinii. The sequence continues at coordinate 373,223 of NW_027461688.1, forward strand.
AGCTATAAAAAAAAGTTAGATTGTAAAGGGGTGTACTCTTCTGGCTAAATTAATTCATCTGCATTTTCCTGTGTACTGTAAAAAAGTTGAGATTTTTTTGTATAGTTTTCAATTTTGTTTTAAACTTGCACATATTTCAGATTTTTTAAATTATATTTGTATATGTTATTCTGTTACGTTGAAGTTAGATGTACCTCAAATCATGATGGTCACATTAGTAATATGATGAAATTGCTATCTCGTCACTGTGTAACTTCCATTTTTTTCACCTAATTTCCAAAGGAGGTGTCTGGTCAGAACAGGTTTGTTTGGTTCAGTTATTGGGCCCTTCTTGGGTATTACCACAAAATTGTAAACATATTTGCTATTAAAGCAAACAAAAGCCCTATTTTACGGCTAGCTGCATTAGTGTAGGCTAAAATATAACTTTTATTAATTATTCCTAAAAGGACAATGAAAGGAAAACATACACACTTTTAAAATTTCGCCAATGTTCACTGACAGTGAGAGGACTGATTGACACGTTGCTATAAAGCAGTCGCTCAGTGCGGACTAAGTGTCAGAGTGAGGACAGTGTCCGGTCAGAAGTGGTTTGTTTGGTTCAGTTATTGGGCCCTTCTTGGATATTGGTGCTGCATGTGTAGTGGAATAATTTAGGGTAGGTCCCTTTAGCTGGATTTGGTCAGGGCAATAAAGAGAGATGTAATGCTTATGTTATTGCTTCTCTCTCAAGGTACAATTGTGTGGTCTGAGATGGTTTCATGTTTGTTTTGGAGAAATGCCCGAGACCAATAAACTTGGAAGGTGTCACGGCGCGGGGTGTGGACCCACTGGGCTGTACCGCGTAGCGGGGTAGCAGCTGGCCAACAAGGTACAAAACAATGTCTATAGTTCTGAATGGGTACCTGAGGCAATGTAGACAGTGGCAGGAGCACGACTTGACTTTCACAGCAGGTGACGCCGCGGATGCAGCGGGAAGACAAGACTTGACTTTCACAGCAGGTGACGCCACGGATGCAGCGGGAAGACATGACTTGACTTTCACAGCAGGTGATGCCGCGGATGCAGCGGGAAGACACGACTTGACTTTCACAGCAGGTAACGATAGCTTGGGATACAGGGTACAGGCAGCAGGAACGGGTAACACTGGGAACTGGAAGACACTGGGAGAACTTTAGCAAGACAAACTAGGGTATACAACAACGCTCAGGCAAGGAACCAGTGGGCAGGGCCCCTTATTATAGTGCAGCAGCCATTTGGGCTGATAATTGATCTTAGACAGCTGGACGCGTACTGGCCCTTTAAGGCCGTGCACGCGCGAACGCGCGCTCCCTGCGGGACACAGTCTGAGGACCGGGAAGAGAGTGCCGGCGTCTCACTGGAGGGAGCGAACGCAGAGAAGAGAGACGTCCTTGGCAGGGATCGTCAAGGGGTAAGTCAGAACGACGACCCCCGGCCATAGACGTAACAGAAGGTATTGGGAATAGAGACATGTTTTTTTCAAAATTCCATGTAGGTGTCGTGGTATGGCACCATTTGCTTGTTAAGAAGTCATATGAGTTTATTTTACATGATGGTCTTCACTATGTTATTTTAGTCTTTGAAACCAGTGACTCCATAGGGACTTGGTTTTAGTAAATTTGCCACCAGTCTCTACTTATTTGTACCAGAGTAGTATGTGATATCTGATTTGAAACTATTTTTTTAAGAATTCTGGACTGACTGGTTTACTGGATGACAAGGTCCTAGGCTATGGGAACTTTACTGTTTGCTGCTTTTTATAATAAGTAACGCAAAGGATTGGTAAAGACACCAATTTTGGAGATGGAGAGGCAAGGCTGAAGGGGAGGAGGAGGCCTTTATTTGAAGATAACAATTCTTGTGTTGTTATGTTCAAAAGTCTTATTTAGTAAATTTCCCATAGCTCGCTATCTCTTTGCCCAAATTTTTTACGTACCGACTATCTGACCAATATAATAGAAGTAGCATTATTTATTCACCTAATATTCCAAGAGCTGTTTTATAAATGGTTAGAGACACATATGTATATTGTGCTTAAAGAGACTCTGTCACCACATTATAAGTGCCCTATCTCCTACATAAGGAGATGGGCGCTGTAATGTAGGTGACAGTAATGCTTTTTATTTAAAAAAAACAATCTTTTTTCACAAAGTTAGGAGCGATTTAAGTTTATGCTAACGAGCTTTCTTAATGCCCAAGTGGGCGTACTTTTACTTTCGACCAAGTGGGCGTTGTACAGAGGAGTGCATGACGCTGACCAATCAGCATCATGCACTCCTCTCCATTAATTTACACTGCACTAGCGATATAGATATATCGCTATGTGCTGCCTCATACACAAACCCTAACATTACTACAGTGTCCTGATAATGAATACACATGAAATCCAGCCTGGACGTCATTTGTACTCAGAATCCTGACACTTCTGACTCTTTTTTTGTGAGATTCCGGCAAGTGAAACCAAATCTCGTTTAGCTCCGTGATCTCTCGAGATTTCGTATCCGTTGCTGGAATCTCACAAAAAAAGATTCAGAAGTGTCAGGATTCTGAGTACACATGATGTCCAGGCTGAATTTCATGTGTATTCATTATCAGGACACTGTAGTAATGTTAGGGTTTGTGTATGAGGCTGCACATAGCGATATATCTATATAGCTAGTGCAGTGTAAATGAATGGAGAGGAGTGCATGATGCCGATTGGTCAGCGTCATGCACTCCTCTGTACAACACCCACTTGGTCAAAAGTAAAAGTACGCCCTCTTGGGCATTAAGAAAGCTCATTAGCATAAACTTAAATCGCTCCTAACTTTGTGAAAAAAGATCGTTTTTTTTAAATAAAAAGCACTGCTGTCACCTACATTACAGCGCCCATCTCCTTATGTAGGAGATAGGGCACTTATAATGTGGTGACAGAGTCTCTTTAAAGCCAATGCCTCTAGTGGTTCAATAGGTTTAGAGATAAAGGAGCCGGACTGAAGAAGATTAGTAGAGCTTATGTGTGAAAATAAATTTTGTAGATTTAGGATATCCAGGCCTTGTACGTTTTCCAATGAGTAGCTATCATGTGTGTTACTAAAGAAGCAATACATTTTATATCTGTAGAGCTATAAAACAGTTAGATTGTACACTACTGGGTGAACTAATTCTTCTGTGATTAGATTTTTTTTTATAGATTTTCTTTACGTTATTCTGTTACATTGAAGTTAGATGTACCTCAAATCATGATGGTCAAAATGGTAATATTATGAGATTGCTATCATGTCACTGTGTCATTTCCATTATTTTCACCTAATTTCCAATAGAGATGTCTGGTCAGAAGTGGTTTGTTTTGTTCAATTATTATGCCCTTCTTGGATATTGGTGCTGCATGTGTAGTGGAATGACTTAGGGCAGGTCCCCTTAGCTGGATTTGGTCAGGACAATAAAGAGAGATGTAATGCTTATGTTATTGCTCCTCTCTCGAGGTGCATTTGTGTGGTCTGAGATGGTATCATGTTTGTTTTAGGGAAATGCCAGAGACCAATAACCTTGGGAAGGTATTGGGAGTATAGAGGTCTGCTTTTTTCAAAATTCTGTGTAGGTGTCGTGGTATGACACCATTTGCTGGTTAGGAAGTCATCTGAGTTGATTTTACATGATGGTGTTCACTAGCTTTTTTTTAGTGTTTGAAACCAGTGACTCTACGGGAACTTGGTGTTGGTAAATTTGCCACCAGTCTCTACTTCTGTGTACCAGACAGAGTAGTATGTGATTTCAACAGGGGTTTCAAAATTATTTATTTAAGAATTCTGGACTGACTTGTTTTCTAGATGATGTGGTCCTAGACTATGGGAACTTTACTATTTGCTGCTATTTACAATAAGTGACACAAAAGATATATTGGTAAAGACACTAATTTTGGAGATGGAGAGGCAAGGCTGAAGGGGAGGAGGAGGCCTTTATTTGAACTTAACAATACTTGTGTTGTTATGTTCAAAAGTCTTATCTAGTAAATTTACCATAGCTCGCTATATTATTCTCCAAATTCTTCACGTACCCATTATCTGACCTATGTAATAAAAGAAGCATTATTTACTCACCTATTAATTTAGGGTTTCGTAACTCCCGACCATGAAGTAAGAAAGTGGCCGGGAGGCAGCGAGAGCAGAAAGATGTAGCACGGGGTTTAGGGGGCCCCGTTCTAGAGATAGGTGCAAGTCCCAGAGGTGGGACCCGCATCTATCTGACATTTAGGATTTAGGACATATGCTGTGGATATGTCATAAATGTCCCTCATGAAAAAACCCTTTTAAGTAGTCAGACAGCCGTCCCCTTGTAGTAAAATAACTACTGAGGGCTGTATGGGGGGGATTATATTTCAAGGGGAGGTCAGATTGTCTGACTGTCTGCTTGGGGCTCTATAGGGGGGTCTGAGTGTCTGACTCTGACGTCTGTGGGAAGAGGGGGATTATTCTGAATAGGGGGTTTAACCATATAAGTGACTGCAGAGGACACTATGAAGGGGGGAATAATCCCCCCATCCCCCATAGAGTCCTCAGTATTATTATTATTTATTATACAGTAGGGGGGGTTCAGCGTCTGACTGTTGAGTGCTCTAAGGGGGGAAATTATTATCCCCCATAGAGTCCTCAGCAGTAAGTTAGATGGACCCCCCCTTGGTGTATAATTAATCCCTCCCTAGCGTCGGCTGATCAGTTTAAAGTTAGGAGTCGAGTACCACACTAACCACATCGCATGACCACCACCCTGCTTTCCTGTTCCTCTCTGGGGGTGCCTGCATCGTCTAAGAGGCGTGTTCTAACTTCTACCACTAGCAGATGTGCCTATCGTGACACATGCCTGCTAGCCCTATCCCGCCCTGCAAATGCTGTCCCTCCCCCAGGGCCAATTCTAGCTTTTCTGCTGCCTGAGGTGAAAATTGAAATGGCGCTTCCCAGATTTTGATTCACATCCTCCTGGCTGTTCTACATCACTAGCAGCCTCCTCCAACTCTTATAGATCCGCCGTTGCCTTGTTCTGGCATGTGCGGTGCAGCTGGGCAGAGTACACATCGCTGCACAGTGCGTGCCCAAGGAGTACAAGGCAATGGCTCATAAGAGAAAGTTGGAAGAGACTGGTAGTGATGTGTAACAGCTAGAGGGATGTCAATCAAGCATGGAAATATGGGTTTGGAGGCAGGACTACGTGATTTTTCAAGATAGCGGCACCACCACATGACCCTTTAATGGGTAATTAGCATATAATGTGTGTCGTTTTAAAAGTTTATGGATTTTGCTGCATCTGAAAAAAACATACGGGGGAATGTTTGGAAATATTGACAGGTCATGTATTACATCATGGCGGCGGTTTAAGGGGGTAAAACTACCTGACAGGTTCCCATTAAATATACAATAAATTCAAAACAATTCCATCTGCCCTGCAATTTTGTTATTATAAATATATCCTAAGTAATTACAGCATCAGAACCAAGCTGTAATGATGGGGGAAGGGAAACGGACAAGTGAGCCCTAATCTACCCGCCACTCTGTCCCTGCCTACTTGCAACGACCCGCCCTAGGCGACGGGGTACAACTGGGCGACAGTCCCTACGCTCAGTAAGTGCACGAGACAAACAGACAAGGGTACACAAAGCTAAGGGAAATGGGGCAGTTGCCCACGGAAACACAGTGAGCAACAAGATTGGTGAACGAGCCGAGTCAAACCAGGAGTGTACGAGGTACAAAACGCAGAGCAGGAGAGTAGTCAGTAAGCCAGGGTCAGTATGGAGCAGGGTCAAATAGTTAGAAGCTGTAGCAGGGCCAGGAAACCACACGAGAAGAATCACAAGCAAAGGAGGAACAGGAAAGGCAGGATATAAATAGACAGAGGGCGGGAGCTAGCTCCGTCTGGCCAGGCTGCGATAGGCTCTCCCACTCCTAAGCCTGCGATCCTGAGTGGTGGAAGATGGAGTCAGTCTCAGAGACATAGACTCAGGTGCAGACTGATTACCTATGGGCGTATACACAGAAGTTGTGCCTGGCAGATCCTTTACAGTACCCCCCCTTTTATGAGGGGCCACCGGACCCTTTCTAAGCGGACCTGGTTTATTGGGGAAACGAAGGTGGAACTTCCTGACCAATACCCCAGCGTGACCATCCCGGGCAGGTACCCAAGTCCTCTCCTCAGGCCCGTATCCTCTCCAATGGACCAGGTACTGGAGGGAGCATTGGACCATCTTGCTGTCCACAATCTTGGGCACCTCGAATTACACCCCCTCAGGGGTGAGAACGGGAACAGGAGGTTTCCTCGAGGGAGCCAAGGACGGGGAGCAGCGTTTAAGGAGGGAGGCATGAAACACGTCGTGTATTCGAAAATATGGGGGCAACTCCAGTCGGAAGGAGACAGGATTGAGGACTTCAATGACCTTATACGGCCCTATAAACCGGGGAGCAAACTTCTTGGACGGGACCTTAAGGCGCAAGTTCCTAGACGATAACCACACCAGATCCCCGACCATAAACAAGGGATTAGCAGAACGTCTTCTTTTAGCCTGAGTTTTTTGTACGCTCTGGGACCCCTCTAGGTTCTTCTGAACCTGGGCCCAGACTGTGCACAGTTCCCGATGAACGACCTCTACCTCGGGATTGTTGGAACTACCAGGTGAAATGGAGGAGAACCGTGGATTAAACCCAAAATTACAGAAAAAGGGGGAGACCCCTGACGAGTTACTGACCCGGTTATTAAGGGAAAATTCGGCGAGGGGAATGAATGACACCCAATCATATTGACAGTCAGAGATAAAACACCTTAAATATTGTTCTAGAGATTGATTAGTCCTCTCGGTTTGGCCATTAGTTTCAGGATGGAAGGCAGAGGAGAAGGACAGATCAATCTCCAACTTTTTACAGAAGGCTCTCCAAAACAATGAAGCAAATTTTACCCCTCTGTCCGAAACAATATTGACAGGGACCCCATGGAGACGCAGGATGTGTTTGACAAACAAGGTAGCTAACGTCTTGGCATTGGGTAGTTTCTTGAGGGGCACAAAGTGGCACATCTTACTGAAGCGGTCTACTACAACCCACACCACCGACTTGCCTTGAGACGGAGGCAAATCGGTGATAAAATCCATGGAGATATGGGTCCAAGGTCTCTGGGGAATTGGCAAAGAACGTAGTAAACCCGCTGGTCGGGACCTGGGAGCCTTGGACCTAGCACAAACCTCACAAGCGGCGACGTAGGCCTTAACATCTTTAGGTAACCCAGGCCACCAATAGTTTCTGGCAATGAGGTGTTTGGTACCCAGGACGCCTGGATGACCAGATAGTGCGGAGTCATGATTTTCCCTAAGTACCCTTAGCCGGAATTGCAGGGGAACAAACAGCTTGTCCTCAGGAAGGTTCCCGGGAGCTGAACCTTGATCAGCCGCAATTTCAGAGACAAAATCAGAATCAATAGAAGAAATGATTATACCAGGAGGCAAAATACAAGCAGGATCTTCCTCCGCTACGCGACAGTGCATCGGCCTTAATATTTTTAGACCCAGCCCTATAGGTAACCAAAAAGTTGAATCTGGTAAAATATAGCGCCCATCGAGCTTGTCTCGGATTTAGCCTCCGGGCAGATTCTAGGAAAACCAGATTCTTGTGGTCGGTAAGGACCGTTACCTGGTGCCTAGCCCCCTCCAGGAAGTGGCGCCACTCTTCAAATGCCCATTTAATGGCTAAGAGTTCGCGGTTGCCAATATCATAGTTACTCTCAGTGGAAGAAAACTTCCTGGAGAAGTAGGCACAGGGACGGAGATGGGTGAGGGACCTGGTACCCTGGGACAAGACAGCCCCCACTCCCACCTCGGATGCGTCAACCTCCACGATAAATGGCTCCATTTGGTTGGGCTGAACCAGCACCGGGGCCGAGATAAAGCACTTCTTAAGGACCTCAAAAGCCTGGACAGCCTCAGGAGGCCAGTGGAGGAGATCAGCACCTTTGCGAGTGAGGTCCGTAAGAGGCTTAGCGATGACCGAGAAGTTAGCAATAAATCTTCTGTAATAATTAGCGAACCCCAAGAAACACTGTAACGCCTTCAGGGAGGCAGGTTGGACCCATTCCGCCACAGCCTGGACCTTGGCGGGGTCCATGCGGAATTCATGAGGAGTGAGGATTTGACCCAAAAATGCTATCTCCTGGACCCCAAACACACATTTTTCGGTTTTCGCAAACAGTTTTTTTTCCCGAAGGACCTGGAGCACCTTCCTGACATGCTCAATGTGGGAGGACAGGTCCTTGGAAAACACCAGTATGTCATCAAGGTACACTACAAGAAATACCCCCAGGTAATCTCTTAAAATCTCATTTATGAAATTCTGGAAGACCGCGGGAGCATTACACAACCCAAAGGGCATGACGAGGTATTCGAAATGACCTTCGGGCGTGTTGAACGCAGTCTTCCACTCATCCCCCTCTTTGATGCGGATAAGGTTATACGCCCCCCGTAGATCAAACTTAGAGAACCATTGGGCCCCCTGGACCTGATTAAAGAGATCAGGAATCAAAGGAAGGGGATACTGGTTCCTTACAGTGACCTTATTCAAGTTACGGTAGTGAATGCATGGCCTAAGACCACCATCCTTTCGTCCCTATGAAGAAGAAGCCAGCACCTACCGGAGAAGTAGAGGGGCGAATGTAACCCTTGGCCAGGCATTCCTGGATATACTCTCTCATGGCTTCACGTTCGGGACAAGAAAGTTTAAATATCCTACCCTTAGGGAGCTTAGCTCCTGGTACCAACTCGATAGCGCAATCGTATTCTCTATGAGGAGGTAACACTTCAGAGGCCTCCTTAGAGAAAACATCAGCGAAGTCCTGAACAAACTCAGGTAGCGTGTTCACCTCCTCAGGGGGAGAAATAGAATTAACAGAAAAACATGACGTCAAGCATTCATTACCCCATTTGGTAAGATCCCCAGTATTCCAGTCAAACATGGGATTATGCAACTGCAACCAGGGAAAGCCTAAAACCAAATCGGACGATAATCCCTGCATCAACAGTACAGAGCACTGCTCCAAATGCATGGAGCCAACAAGGAGTTCAAAAACAGGGGTATGCTGTGTAAAATAACCATTAGCAAGAGGAGTGGAGTCGATACCCACTACCGGGACAGGTTTAGGCAAATCAATCAAAGGCATAGCTAGAGACATAGCAAATTCCACAGACATGATATTAGCAGAAGACCCTGAATCCACGAAGGCACTGCCGGTAGCAGACCTACCACCAAAAGAGACCTGAAAGGGAAGCAAGATTTTATTACGTTTCATATTTACGGGAAATACCTGTGCGCCCAAGTGACCTCCCCGATGATCACTTAGGCGTGGAAGTATTTCCGGCTGCTTATTCTTACGCCTAAGACAGTTGTTCACTTGATGCTTGTCATCCCCACAATAGAAGCAGAGACCATTCTTCCTGCGGAACTCTCTACGTTGTCGGGGGGACACAGAGGCCCCGAGTTGCATAGGTACCTCCGAGTCTTCCGTGGAAGAGCGAAGCAACGGAACCTCGGGAGGCATCATGGGGGAGTCAGAGGGGAAAACACAAAAACGTTCAAGTTGTCGTTCCCTGAGACGTCGGTCTAGTCGTACCGCTAAAGCCATAACCTGGTCTAGGGAGTCAGAAGAGGGATAGTTAACTAGCAGGTCTTTCAGGGCGGTCGACAGACCCAACCTAAACTGGCACCTTAAGGCAGGGTCATTCCACCGAGAAGCTACGCACCACTTCCTAAAGTCAGAACAATACTCCTCAACAGGTCTCTTACCCTGACGTAAGGTCACCAGCTGACTCTCGGCAAAGGCAGTCCTGTCAGTCTCGTCATAAATGAGTCCGAGAGCAGAAAAGAAACGATCAACGGAGGAAAGTTCAGGGGCGTCAGGAGCCAAGGAGAAGGCCCACTCTTGGGGCCCTTCCTGGAGCCGGGACATAATTATACCCACCCGCTGGCTCTCAGAACCTGAGGAGTGAGGCTTTAAGTGAAAATAGAGCCTACAACTCTCCCGAAAGGAGAGAAAAGTCCTCCGGTCCCCTGAGAACCGGTCAGGCAACTTGAGGTGGGGTTCAAGAGGTGAGGTGAGGGGCACTACCATGGTAGCGTCACGCTGGTTGACCCTCTGAGCCAGGGCCTGGACCTGTAGGGAGAGACCCTGCATTTGCTGAGCCAGGGTCTCAAGGGGGTCCATAATAGAGTGAGGGACCAGGGTAGCCTAGGTATATGGGCTTGTGATTATGTAATGGCAGGGGGGTAGGGAAACAGACAGTGAGCCCTAATCTACCCACCACTCAGTCCCTGCCTACTTGCAACGACCCGCCCCAGGCGACGGGGTACAACCGGGCGACGGTCCCTACGCTCAGTAGGTGCACGACAGACAAACAGACAAGGGGACACAAGCAAAGGGAAATGGGGCAGTTGCCCACGGCAACACCGTGAGCAACAAGAGAGGTGAACGAGCCGAGTCAAACCAGGGATGTACGAGGTATTAAACGCAGAGCAGGAGAGTAGTCAGTAAGCCGGGGTCAGTATGAAGCAAGGTCAAATAGCTAGGAGCTGCAGCAAGGCCAGGAAACCACACGAGAAGAATCACAAGCAAAGGAGGAACAGGAAAGGCAGGTATAAATAGACAGAGGGTGGGAGCTAGCTCCGTCTGGCCAGGCTGTGATAGGCTCTCCCACTCCTAAGCCTGCCATCCTGAGTGGTGGAAGATGGAGTCAGTCTCAGAGACATAGAACGAGGTGCAGACTGATTACCCATGGGCGTATACACAGAAGTTGTGCCTGACAGATCCTTTACAGTTACACCAATGTTTAAACGTTCTAACACCATATATCATACGAAAATATTCATTTTGCAGGGTTTACAATAGAATCAGTGAATAAAATATAAAATCATTTTCAAAGAAATTTTTGAGCACATTGGGCTTTTGTCACGGTGGTGATTGTACCCCTGATTTTAACGAGATATTAATAAAGTTTACAAATTTTACTCTTTAGTCACAATCAGTGAATTGGGTGGCAAGGTGATCTGTGATTCTGGCATTGTTTTCTATAAAAAAAACTTATGGCGTTCACCATGCAGGAAAATTAATGTTAACGTTTTATAGTTGGGAACGTTAAGGAAGCGGCGATACCAAATACGTGTACTTTTTTAATGTTTTACATTTTTCCCTATAATAAAACTTTTATTATGGGAAAAAAGGCGTTTTTTTGTTTATGTAACTTGAAACAATTTTTTTTTATTCAACATTTTTAATAACTTTTTCAAATATTTTTTTCTACTAGGGGACTTGAAAGCCTGATCGCTATTCTAATACACTGCACTACACTACATACATAGTGCAGTATATTAGACCTGAACTAAGGATGCATGACGGTACGTATTTGTGGACAGCGTGCCTATATGCGAATGAGTCGCAGATGACTTTGGATGAATAGGGATGCGTATTTGAGTAGAATAAAAGCCATTACATTCGTGTGCATGAGGCCTTAGAGTCCATGCTGTTTAGTTTACAGATTATTGCTTAGGCTGGATACAATTGTAGCATATTACTATCCATGAGAAGTATTTGGCTTCTTTGGGTTTTCACTCCGTGTTTTCATCCCATTACAGCAAAGGTTAAAACAGAAATTTTAGCACAAAGGATATTATAAAGTTGTATAACATTTTTTATTTTACAGTGATCAAGGTTTATTTGCAGAGAACCCCTTTAATACTTACACCCATATTGTCCAAGATTCATATCCCTACATCAAGAGAATTAGAAATTCTACAAGTTTCAGTGTACCAACTATTCCTGTCCAATAGTGGAATGAGATGAACTGGACTTTACTAAATATATCACGCCATGAATTATTACTTATGTTACCTATAACCTCATATTTAACCCCTGACTTTTACAGTTATTTTTGGTTTTTCATTTTCGCTCTTTCCTCCCCAACTTCCAGAAGCCATAAGTTTTTATTTTTTGGTCCAAAAAAAACGTATGAGGGATTGTTTTTTGAAGTACAAGTTGTACTTTTTCACGGCACCATTTATTGTACCATATTATATACTGGGAAACGTAAAGAAAATATTTGCTTAATCGTATTGTCTCCGCTTGTAAAGGGAGTCTAATATTACATTTTAGGAAACGGATGCTTAACCCCTTCGCGCTCAGCGACATACTATTCCTTCGTGCTAAGTGCATCGTTCGCGCTCAGCGCTGGAATAGTATGTCGCGGGAGGAACGGCCATTTCGGCCATCTTCCCGACACATACAGGAGCTGTAACAGCTGCTAACTCGTACAACAGTCGCCGCAGCTCCTTCTGCGGAGACTGATCGCTGTGTCCCCGCTGATTAGCCCCTTGGAAGCCGCTTGCAATAGCGATAGCGGCTTCTTAGGGGTTAAGCTGCCATCATCGGCCCGCTACACGATAGCGGCCGGCGATGGTGGCTATAGCAACCGGACGCCTAACAATGGCATCCAGCTGTGCCATTTATGGAATCCTTGCTGTCAGTGAGTAGCTGACAGCTGTAATACACTGAACTACGCATATAGTGCAGTGTATTAGAATAGGGATCAGGGCCTCCTGCCCTCAAGTACACTAGTGGGACAAAGTAATAAAGTTAAAAAAAGTTAAAAAAAAGTTGTGTAAAAATAAGAAAATAAAAGTTTTAAAAGTAACAAAAGTAAAAATCCCCCTTTTTCCCTTATCAGTCTTTTATTATTAATAAAAATAAATAAATAAACAAATAAACTATACATAATTGATATCGCCGCATCCGTAACGGCCTGAACTACAAAAGTATTTCGTTATTTATCCCGCGCGGTGAACGCCGTAAAAGAAAATAATAATAAACCATACCAGAATCACAGTTTTTTGGTCACTTCACTTCTCAAAAAATGGAATAAAAAGAGATCAAAAAGTCGCATGTACCTAAAAATGGTACTGATCTAAACTACCGTTCGTTACGCAAAAACAAGTCCTCACACGGCTTTCCTGATGGAAAAAAAGACAAAAACTGTATGGCTCCTAGAATAAGGCAACATAAATGTAAATGATTTTTAATAAAAATTATTTTATTGTGCAAACACCATAAGACATAAAAAAAAACTATAAACATTTGGTATCGCCGTAATCGTATCGCCATGCTGAATAAAGTGAATATGTTGTTTATAGCGCACGGTAAACGCTGTAAAAAAAATAGAATAAAAAACAATAGAAGAATTGCTGCTTTTTAGTCTCCACGCCTCTTAAAAATAGAACAAAAACTGTATTCTAGTAGTGCTGTATATCCCTCCGCCTTATTCTAGCACTGTACTGAAACGAGTTACGGAGAAACTCTCTAGGTGGCCTGAGGTACCGCTAATCGTAATGGGGGATTTTAATGCAGTGATGTCTGAAGGGTTGGATAGGTTTCATAGGGGAGGAGGGGGGCAAAGAGGAGACCTGACTGCCTTTGGAAGATTAAATGAGGAATTGGGTCTGCGGGATATTCCGAGAGATAAACTTCCAGGGGTGAGGCAGTACTCGTGTGCATCATCCACATTTCAGTCACTTTCGCGAATAGACTTGGTAGCATGCTCAGCTTCAGCAGTGCCGTACATAGCGCAAATTGAATACCTACAGAGGGCGTTGTCAGACCACTCTCCGATGGCGGTGACGATGGAAGTGGGTGTAAGGCATACCAGGAACCCCGGGAATTGGAAGCTGAATGCGTTTTGGCTAAGATTGATGGATGGCGGGGAAATACGGAACCTGGTTAAAGAATATTTAAATTTTAATACTGAGTCAGTGCTGCGAGGGGTGTTATGGGATGCCATGAAAGCATGGTTGAGGGGAGTATTCATTCAACATATTAAACGAATTAAAACTAAATCTAGGCAATTGGGAGAAAGTTTAGAGGTTCGGGTGACAGAAACAGAAGGGAGACATGTAGAAGAGGGGTCCGAGGAGACACTTAGACATTGGGTGGAGGCACAGACGTTGTTAAACTAACTAACAATGGTGGATAATAAACGATTATTCCTTAAACAGAAATATTATGAAGAAGGGGAAACGGCGGGGAGAATACTCGCTAGGATGGCAAAGCCGCATGGGAGTAATAATTTCATTCATGGCCTTAGGGGGGAGGGGGGGAGGGTGGAGACACACACACGTGGCAAATCTTGCAAATATTTCAGCGGTTTTATACTGACCTATATACATCCAAAGTGCATTACGACACACAGCAATTGGACGAGTACCTGGGAAACATTAATTTGCCTACCTTGGGCCGGGAGGACTGTGAAAGCTTGGAGGCACCTATTTCACTGGAGGAGTTGGAACAGGCGATAAGGGATATGGCAAATGAGAAAGCTCCGGGTCCAGATGGGTTACCGGGGGAAATCTATAAGGAATATGGGACGGAACTAGCGCCAGAATACTTGAGTACTTTGCAGGATAGTTTTGACAGAGGTAAAATACCAGACTCCCTATATGAGGCTACGATAGTGGTTCTCCCAAAAGAGGGGAAAGACAGTCAATTACCGGAGTCCTACAGACCAATATCCTTGTTGACATCGGATGTCAAGATTTTGGCAAAGATATTGGTGCTGCGGCTGAACAGGGTGGTAAAGCATGTTGTGCATGAAGACCAATCGGGGTTCATGCCCTCCAAATCGACGGCTGTCAACCTCAGGCGGCTGTTTTTAAAACTTCAGGCGACACCGGATGATCAAGGAGGAAGGGCGGTGCTAACGTTAGACGCCGCAAAAGCGTTTGACTGCGTAGAATGGGGGTACCTATGGCGAGTAATAGAAAAGATGGGATTCGGCCCTAACTTCGTGAAGTGGGTACAGTTGTTGTATGTGGCCCCTACAGCCCGCATACGGGTGAATAGTGCAATGTCCGAGAAATTTTCACTGGCCCGGGGTACGCGCCAGGGGTGCCCACTGTCACCATTGCTATTCGCCTTGGCGGTAGAGCCACTGGCGTGCCTCATAAGACAGGAGGAGCATATAAGAGGCTTGCAATATGGGGAAATGGAGGAAAAAATTTCACTATATGCAGACGATATTTTAATATATATGACGGACACTGAGAATACACTGAAGGTAATAATGGATACGATCACAAGGTTTGGGGAGTTCTCAGGATTAAATATTAACTGGACCAAGTCTGCTCTGATGCCACTTGACACGGTGAATATGGTAGATACTGGAGTGGGACCCCGGATTCCGATAGTCTCTGAATTTACGTACCTAGGGGTTAAGGTGACGGCTAGGGTCCAAGACTATATGTCTTTGAATGTTTCACCACTGCTGCTCAAGGTGAAACATAAGGTGGATGCCTGGAACAGGCTCCCGCTCTCTGCTCTGCGGAGGACTAATCTAATCAAGATGATCCTTATGCCTCAAGTTTTATATATTCTTCATAACTCCCCAGTATGGATACCTAAGCACTGGTTCAGACGATTGCACAATCTCTTTCGGGATCTGGTCTGGAAAAAATGGGTTCCAAGGATTAAATTGGAGAAATTGCAATTGCCTAAAGATGAAGGGGGGGGGGGGTAGCGCTGCCAAATGCCTGGATATATTACCTGGCTGCCCAGAGCCAACAATTTAAGGGGTGGGAGGACACAGAGACCTGGGGCTCCAGTGCACGTTTATTGTCATATTTGGGGGGAGGACTCAACCCACTAGAGGGTCTGGAAGCGCATACCTTTAAGAGATTGGCGAGTGCTAAACCAACGTTACTCCTGATACATAAAATATGGTGGCAGTGCAAACAGATCCTGGGAGTGGGAATGTGTACCAAATATACTCCCCTATGGCATAATCCGGTCTTGTGGGAATTATACCAATTAGAGGGCATGCAAAAATGGGAATCGGCAGGGGTTAGGCGATTACAACACCTGTATGATGATAACGGGCTGAGATCATTTCAGCAGTTGAAAGACCTATTTCCACTGGAGCACAATATGTTTTACCAATATTTGCAGATCCATCATGCCCTACAGGCGCAGGCGCATGTGGTGGACCTGACGGTCTGTGCTCTTGGGGTCCTAGAGTATGTGGGACGGGCTGACACGACCAAAGGCCTGATCTCAATGGCGTACAGGAGCTTACTGTCCAAACACTTGGGAAACCCAATGGTGCTGGTAAAAGCGAAATGGGAACAGGATGTCGGTCCATTGACCGAGGAGGAGTGGGAGATATTAGCGTCCACATGTCACTTATCGCTCAGTCTGGCGCAAAGGAGATCACAACTCTTCCTGATACACAGAGTGTACCGCACCCCGTGGGTATTAAAACAGATGGGTATTAGAGCGGATGCTAAATGTCGTAGGTGCACGGAGGAGAAGGCGGACATATTGCATATGTTTTGGTCATGTGAGGCCCTGAGGACCCTATGGGGGGAAATATTGGACCTGATAAAGCAGGTGTATGGTTGGGAATTGGCGGCAGACCCTAAAGTTATGTTGTTGGGAGCGGTGGGAGAATTGGAGAGTGACAGAATGGCAAGCCTGGCAATTGCCAAGATATTATATCAAACGAGGAAATGCATTGCTAAACACTGGCTGGACGCGGAGCCACCAAGGATGAGGGAAATTGTAGGAATGTTGAACTATAATATCCTGATGGAGCATAAGATATTTTCTAAAAGGGGCACGGAAAAAAAATTTGAGAAACAATGGAGCAGATGGATGGCCTGTCCTGAGGTGCTGACACCTGAACTGAGCAGACTAAGGGCGAGAGTCGTCTGAGGAACTGGAGGTGATAGAGTCTGGAGTAAAGAAGGGGTGGTGGGGAAACTTGATAAGAGACATGTGCTCTGACCAGGAATGGTACTAGAAACAAACGGCGGAGATATAGTGGGGGGCTGTGCGGGGAGGGGGGAAAGGGGGGAAAGGGGGGAAGTTGGGGATTTCCTGATATGCTGTCACTATTGTATACGATGTTGGAAAATTGTAATGTGAATGTTAATGTGTTATTTCATTTCTGTGTTCGTATCAATAAAATTGGATTGTTTTAAAAAAAAAAAAAAAAAAAATAGAGCAAAAACTGATCAAAAAGTCACATGCACCCCATGAAAACTACAATGAATTCCTCAAGGGGTCTAGTTTCCAAAATAGTGTCACTTTTGGGGGGTTTCCACTGTTTTGGCACCACAAGACCTCTTCAAACTGGACATGGTGCCTAATAAAAAGGAGGCCTCATAATCCTCTAGGTGGTTCTTTGCTTCGGAGGCCGGTGCTTCAGTCCATTACCACACTAGGACCACATCTGTGATATTTCTCAAAACTGGAGAATCTGGGCAATAGGTATTGAGTAATGTTTCTCGGGGTAAAACCTTCTGTTTTACAGAAAAGAAAAAGGAATAAAAACAATTATCTTACAAAAAAACTGAAATATGTAAATTTCACCTCTACTTTGCTTTAAATTCTTGTGAAACACCTAAAAGGTTAATAAACTTTCTGAATGCTGTTTTGAATATTTTGAGGGGCCTAGTTTCTAAAATGGGGTGTTTTATAGGGGTTTCTAATATATAGGCCCCCCCAAAGCCACTTCAGAACTAAACTGGTAACTTAAAAAAAAAAAAAAAGAGGCTTTTTCTTATACCACACCCCAATGTACTGTATGGCCGTGTCCAGGATGCGTTATGAGGCAATACTTCGCTTCTTACATTATACTGATAATGAGCAGCGCCCACCCCGAGATGACCCCAGTTTTGACCGTTTGTATAAACGGAGACCCCTATTAGACCATTTTAGTGCCCGGTTTTCCAAAGCATACACCCCCGAGAATTGTATTTCTATTGATGAGTCCCTGGTCCATTTTAAAGGGAGGCTTCAATTCCACCAGTACCTGCCGTGTAAGAGGGCAAGGTATGGCGTGAAGATGTATAAGTTGTGCGAGAGTGCATCAGGGTATACTTACAAGGACAGCAGTATTCAGCCCTTAGAATGCCCCCCCTTACTGGGAGTTAACGCAAAAATTGGGTGGGATTTGGTGCACCCACTGCTGGACCAGGTTTACCACCTCTAACTGGATAATTTTTATACCAGCGTCCTACTCTTCAAGTGCCTCGCTTCCAGAAGTACTGTGGCATGCGGCACTGCTAGAAGAAATCGGAGAGGCCTCCTGTGAAGGATTTGCCTGACACAGCTTCTGTGTCAATGCCCGTGGTTAATAAGCCTGCATCTGTGTCTAGGTCTGCTAGAGTGACTCGATCTGCTACCACTCAGGCTGGTAGGCTGAGGAGTGGGAGAGCCTATCGCAGCCTGGCCAGACGGTTCTAGCTCCCGCCCTTGGTCTACTTATAACTTCATTTGATGCTTGTCCTTTGCCTGTGATTCTCTTGTTTCCTGGCTCTGCTGTTTCTGCTGTTACCATTGACCTCTGCTTCATATTGACCCTGGCTTGACTGACTATTCTCCTGCTCTGCATTTGTTAACACGTACACTCCTGGTTTGACTCGGCTCATCCACTACTCTGTTGCTCACGGTTTTGCCGTGGACAACTGCCCCACTTCCCTTTGCTTTTGTGTACCCTTGTCTTGTTTGTCTGTCGTGCACATATTGAGCATATG
Source organism: Rhinoderma darwinii (assembly GCF_050947455.1). Lineage (NCBI taxonomy): Eukaryota > Metazoa > Chordata > Amphibia > Anura > Rhinodermatidae > Rhinoderma > Rhinoderma darwinii. The sequence goes on from NW_027461688.1 coordinate 391,819, forward strand.
GACCGTCGCCCATTTGTACACCGTCGCCTAGGACGGGCTGTGAAAGTAGGCAGGGTCTGAGTGGCGGATAGATTAGGGCTCACCTGTCTGTCTCCCTATCCTGACATTACACCTCCCTAAGACACTGCTTGGGCAAACAAGAAGGGGTGGAAGCAGGGCACATTCTAGCAGCAACATATTGTGTGTTAAGTACAAGGACAAGAGAGATGTCGTTGTATTGACAACAATACATGGCCATACCAGTGCCCATGTACCTGTACGAGGTACCAGTACAGAGAACCCCAAACCAGACTGCATCCTGGACTACAATAGGTGCATGGGAGGGGTGGACTTGTCAGATCAAGTCCTGAAGCCCTACAGCGCCATGCGGTGTGGTATAAGAAGCTGGCCGTGCACATCATTCAGATTGCATTGTTTAATGCGTACCTACTACATCGATGTAAAGGCCAGATGGGAACTTTCCTGGAATTTCAAGAGGTGGTTATCAAGAACCTAATCTTTAGGGACCATGAAGGGGGGCACCAAGTACTTCTGGAAGCAAGGCAACACACATCGTACCAGGGCAATACTTTCCAGGAGGAGTTCCCCAAACTGGCAAGAAGGGAAAAAGTCAAAAGAAGTGCAAAGTATGCTATAAGAGGGGGATAGGGTAAGACACAATATATCAATATGACACGTGTCCCGAAAAACCAGGGCTCTGTATGAAAGTGTTTTAAAATGTATCATACATCCCTTGATTTTCAATCTACCCCAGTTTTACTTACCATGATGCACTCCGCACAGCTTATCCCCCTCATCTTTACACTCTGGGCCCTGCTGTCTGCCCAGGCAGCTGTTAACATCCACATGTAGGGTATTGCTGTACCCGTGAGAACCCACATTACTGTTTATGGGATGTATGTCTCCGGTGGCGCATGCTGGGCACAATATATCGGACACTGAAATGGCATATATGTATAGAAAATTGCAAATCTCACTCTGCACTATCTGCTGCGCATTATCTTTTAAACAATACCTGTGGGGTCAAAATGCTCACTACACCTCTAGATGAATGCCTTAAGGGGTGTAGTTTTTAAAACGGGGTCACTTCTCGGGGGTTTCAACTGTACTGGTACCTCAGGGGCTTCTGCATACATGACTTAGTACCAGAAAATCCCCAGTAGGCCAAATGGTGGTCCTTTCCTTCTTAGCCCTCCCATGGGCCCAGTTTATCACACATTTTTTTTAATTCACAGCCCATTTCAAATAAATTCTGAGAATAAACTGTGGGGTCTAAATGGTCACAACACCCATAAATGAATTCCTTGAGGGGTTTAGTTTCCAAAATGGGGTCACTTCTGGTGGGTTTCCATTGCTTTGATACCTCTGGGGCTCTGCAAATTCGACATGGCACCCGAAAACCAATCCAGCAAAATCTGGACTCCAAAGAACACATAGCGCTTCTTTCCTTCTGAGACCTCCCATGGGCCCAAACGGCAGTTTATCACCACAAATGGGATATTACCGCACTCAGGACAAATTGGGCAACAAAATGGGGCATTTTCCATGCGAAAATAAGAAATTTTGATCAAAAATGACATCTTATTGGAAAACATTTCATCTTTTTAATTTCACAGCCCAATTCAAAGACGCTCTGTGAAAAAACTGTGGGGTCAAAATGGTAACAACAACCATAAATGAATTCCTTGAGGGGTGCAGTTTCCAAAATGGGGTCACTTTTGAGGGATTCCTACTTTTTTGGCACCTAAACACCTCTTCAAACCTGGCATGCTGCCTAAAATATATTCTAATAAAAATGAGGCCCCAAAATGCACTAGGTGCTTCTTTGCTTCTGGGGCTTGTGTTTTAGTCCAAGAGCACACTAGAGCCACATGTGGGACATTTCTAAAAACGGCAGAATCTGTAAAATACATATTTAGTAGTGTTTCTCTGGTAAAACCTGTGTTACAGAAAAAAATAGAATAAAATTAAATTCAGCAAGAAAAATGAAATTTGCAAATTTCACCTCCACTTTGCTTTAATTCCTGTGAAATGCCTAAAGGGTTAAAAAAAACTTTCTAAATGCTGTTTTGAATACTTTGAGGGGTCTAGTTTTTAAAACGGGAAGTTTTGTGGGTGTTTCTAATACATAGGTGCCTCAAAGCCACTTCAGAACTGAACAGGTACCTTAAAAAATAGGCTTTTGAAATTTTCTTAAAAATATGAGAAATTGCTGTTTATGTTCAAAAAATCATGCCAATCTAAAGTAGAATTATGGGAAATGTGAACTAGTAAATATTTTGGTTGGTATAACCATCTGTTTTACAAGCAGATGCATTTTTTACTTTAGAAAAATTCTATTTTTTCTACATTTTCTCTAAATTTTGCAATTTTTCATTAATAAACACTGAACATATCAACAACATTTTACAGCTAACATAAAGCCCAATGTCTCACGAGAAAACATTCTCAGAATCGCTTGGATAGGTTTAAGCATTTCGACATTATTACCACATAAAGTTAAATATGTCAGATTTGAAAAATGGGCTCTGAGCCCTAAGTCCCGAACTAGGCTGCGTCCTTAAGTGGTTAAGCAACTATCAAATATATCAATGTTTTACATCTCCTAGCACTCTTTGTCCTAAAGTATATAATCCAGTACATATGGCGGCACGTTCCATACACTCTGTATTGTGTAAGTTGCAGCCGCGCACATAACAATTACCAGTCACACTTATGGATTGATGTTAATGATTTATTTAAGGTTTTTGTGGATCAAAATATATAATGGTAAAGATGACGGTAATACAAGATCCAGCAAAAACTACGGAATATGTCACAGTATATACTGTAGTATCAGTTAGGGGTGGAAAATCTGGATTCGACAGACACAAGAAGAGATGACATATTGTCCTGTTCTGAACCTGGTCTTCTGGGTGATATTGATGCCCTGGTGACCACATTGATGTCTCTTCAGTGACAGATGTTGTAGAAATGTTAAGTCTCGCCATTGGAATTCTTGTAAGATGGCGGATTCTGCCCTTGGTTGTTATTGGTGTTGATGTTCTGTTGATATCTGCTGACTTGTTCTGGGGGGAGAAGCACACAACCCTATTAAATATTGATCATTCAGGCTGCTTGATAAATATAGAGAGGGGACACATCCAGAGGAACTTACCTTTCTATCAGCATTGATGGTGGCTCCTCCGGTGACAGGGAGCGCTATTCTCGCCAGATGTACTGCGGAATTGATGTTTATGCTGCAAGACAAATATTTGCTATTAATGTTCTATAATGTGTGTTTCTTAGCAGACACAAAATCTAGAAGACTTTTTAAGGTGATTTGAGGTAAATAAATTTCTTAATTGATCCTTGGCGTCACACTACAAACCTTGAAGATGGTTGATGCAAGCAGTGGGTCTGACCTAGAGCTGTGCTCGGTATTGGTTCAGAGTGCACAAGACCTATAGGAGGTGCACGAATAGGGTCCCAACCCAATCGTATGTAGAGAAGTATTCGGCACACAGACAAATATGATTCAAAACTTCTTTTGTTTTATTTGTATTGTATTCAAATGCCATGGGCGGAGTGCAACGTTTCGGTCCTAGAAGACCTTCGTCAGGCACTGGAACCCTGTTGGCGTGGATGTATCCTGCTGATGAGCACTGCTGTTCATATCGCGGCTTACCGCGCCAAAAACTAGCGGTAAGCCGCGATATGAACAGCAGTGCTCATCAGCAGGATACATCCACGCCAACAGGGTTCCAGTGCCTGACGAAGGTCTTCTAGGACCGAAACGTTGCACTCCGCCCATGGCATTTGAATACAATACAAATAAAACGAAAGAAGTTTTGAATCATATTTGTCTGTGTGCCGAATACTAGAGCTGTGCTCTTCAGCATGTTACCGGAACTTTCTAATATTCCGATGTTTTATGCCCCGGAGATTGTAACTGTTCCTTAGGAGTCCTGCAAGATGCCAAGTAATGTCTTCCATCAATAGCAATGTTTCTTGTATCCATCATTTTTGCTTAGAAGCTAATGCATCATAAAATCCAGTTGTTCCATCCATTCAGATGACCGGTTCCTTTAGGAAACTCATTGTACTATACTACATACATGCTTACAGTTGGGGAAGTTGTTCCCCAAAGCCCACAACCTTCATTCAGAAATGAAAACGTGTCTAAATACAAGGAGTTGGAATTTTAAGATTGAAAATACTTATTTACACTTTAGTTAAATTAGTTGATAAAATAAATTACAGATACAGAGGAAAACCTAAGAGATGGAAGAACATTTTCACCGCAAACATAATAGACAACTACAAAGCTCTTACCTGTAAGGACATGAACAGATGCAGCTACTTTTTTTGTCCTTTCCTCCTAATGCCCGTTACATAGATTTTACGATCAAAGCGTCCACCAGCCAAGGGGATGCTGGAATGAGAAATATATTTATGTAAGACATATAATAATGTTAGCAGGTAACCACACTTTGCTTAGTTTCACATCCTATAATCCTCCAGTACTGTCACCAAGGTGTACAGCCACCTGCCCCAAAGTGTGAGCTCTGGCTATAAGGACCATGTAGTAATGACGGCTACTGAAAGTATCATACCAACAACATGGAGGAAAACATGACTTACTCATCTGAACCGGGCCTGATCTTTACTTCAAAGATGCCAAAAACAGGTCGGTGGTCTGAGGTCTTCAAAACAGGGCAAGAGTCGTATCTCAGGACTCGCACATCTCCCTCACATTGGCTTTTAAACAACACCCTGTCCTGTAGAGGTCATGAAAATAACAAATATCATTAGTGAAATCATATTATAATAGATTATTAAACTGCAAAACAACATAGACCTAAATGTTGGGCCTACTTTATTTATATTGCAGAATATTGAGACTTTATTGCATTTTAGGTTTGACTTGGTCACACAGATTTCATTAAATAAGTATCCTTGACCCATACTGGGCAACGACATATTACACTGGGAAACTGTGATGACAAACTCACTACATAAAAGTAAAATTAACTGAAAGCTTTGTTCATAAGAAATTACTCTTCCAGCTATAAAAATAACAATTCATTACATTGGGGGAGGGGATTCATTATATAATGGGTGCTCTGGCCCATGGATTCTATTGTCTCTCAAGCTCTGTAGACCTGGAAATAAGATATCTTACCGTATATGATGGAATTCTCTGCTTTGCTGATGTATCATAGGTGTCTGTGCCAATGTCAAACTTATATGTAGGAAGGAAATCAATGGTGTGCTCCTTGAACCCTAGAAATATGGACCCTTAAGTTGAAAGAAAAAAAAGTAGTCAGTATTAAAAAAAAAAAGGAGCAATTGATAATTTTAGCACTATATAAGAATTTGGGGAACATATCAACCATCATGTCAGTGATTTGTATTAATCTGTGGAAGTGGTTGTGGTATTAAAGGGGTTTTCCAACTTCTAACAACTAATGACATACTCACCAGATAGGTCATCAGTACATGATCTGTGGTGGTCCGACACCCGGACCCTGCACTAATCAGCTGGTCCGGTGCCTTTGAGCACCGGACGTACATGCCGGATGCAGTTGGCGCCGGCCACGGAATTGCAGCCGAGCTGCAGTACTGCAACTCTGCTCCTATTCAAGTGAATAGGAGGCAGACCTGCAGTTATGCATCATGGCAGCTATGCTATGTAAGGAGCCAACTGCTACCGGCTCCGTACATAGCATTGTGTGGCATAACATCCGGTGCCCGCAGGCCACTGGAGCAGCTTAACGGTGCAGCGTCCAGGTGTCGGACCCGCACCGATGATATACTGATGACCTATCCGGTGGATAGGTGATCAGTTGTCAGAAGGTGGAGAACCCCTTTAATGAAGGTTGAGGAGTGATAGAGATCTGTCTACTAGTAAATATACCATTGTTCTTGGCTTCATTCAGATGGTCGTGTTTGAGGAGACTGGACATATCTTTTCCTTCGATCTTCTGCAGAAGAGATTCCACATTTTTTCTGTCCTCTTTAAGTTGAAAATTGAGGTCTCCAAACCAAAACACCCGATCAAAGCGGCTGGTGACGTCCACTGTAGAATAAAAATAAATAAAAAAATTATAGCACATGACTGCATTAGACTCAACGGAGACAAATAGAGAGATAAAAGGATCCATAGGTTCAACCACATAAGTAATACTCACAGGCATTGGAGTTGATTCTTTCCGGAATAATTTGAGGCAGACGGAGACCCTCAGTAATGGTTTTATAGTCCTGGATCCTCTTGTTGACTGCCCCAACTGCCAACAAAAAAATACATATTAGCAGTGGCGGATGATCATATGGGCGGCCCCAATCGCATATTATTTTCAAAAAAACACATTGCAGCGCGCCACCGCCGCTAATGGAGAGGAGGGGTGGGTGTGAGGGATTATACGGCCGCACCGTCCGCCCTGCTGCCTCTCAGAGGGGGAGGCGGCGCAACTGAAACCAGCCGCCGCCACCCCCTCCTGCACTAATTCTACCTGCGTGTATCTGTATTACTGGCCACTCACAACATAGAATGAGATTGATAGATTAGAAAAAGTTTGATCAAACTGGAACAAACCTTTTATTTTTACCAAAACATAAGTACAGATCTCTTGATATCATCCCATATATTTCAGTTAATTATCAAATAGCAGCAATTTTATACAAAGTAAAACTGTACATGGTCATATATTAATATTGTAAATACTTACATCTCAGATGTGAATTAATAAAAAGGAAAGATGTTCCAAAGACGGTGAAGGCAACACCCAAGGCTCCTTTAGTTTTCACATGGTGGAATAGCCTGGTTGTTACATGGGTGTGCTCTACCTCTGTATAAGAAATTAAACACAAAAAGACGGGTCAGTGGTTAAGAGTACTACATGCAACAATGGAATAGCAATTATTTCCAATTAAACTATGGAAATATTACTAGAACATAATTTCATACTTTGTAACTGTGGTGTGAACTTTTAGATCTCCAATACTCAGAAGTCAAGAATCTGAGAGCCAAGCTCTTAGGCATCTAAGTCTAATAACTAAATAAGATGTTCCAGCTAATGACTACATTCAACACTTCTTATGTAGACGTAGGAATGTGAATCTTACCTGAGCAGAACCAGATTAGTTCCCGTCGAACAAAGATGGTGAGATACAGGACTCCGAGCCCGGAGGAGTGGTATAATACATAGTGTGGTCCAAGGGTCTCCTGTAATTTTATCTCCCATTCCCGTCTACAAGAAGACACAATTTCAGATTTACATATTAATAAATGACACAAGATTAAGATACTCAACTCATCTGTATCAACACTCCATATAATAATAACCTCTGGGGATACATTTTGAAAATTAAGGAGTGATAATACAATAAGTAGAGCATTGAGAGAGAATTTGTATCAGCCGCCCTGCTGTCCATCTGCAGTCATAGGCTGGTGTAAGACAACCTGAGAAGACTTACCTGTTTGGACATCCTTCCTGAACGCCAATAACATAAATGTCTTTCGTATCATCTGATGGTAACAGCAGATCCTCCACATTTTGCGGGTAATCCTGTTCAAAATATACAAACATTAATATTGTATACAAAGAGCGCCAACTCAACTGACATAGGGTAGAATATAACCTGTCTATGTGATATTCAACTACAAACTAAAGAGACATGGTTACTGGCCCATTTCATCCAACTTGAGCTCGGGCACACTGATGGGTCACAATAAATATTGTACATTACTTCTCACCTTTCCCTCCATATTCCAGGTGGCAACATATAGTCTCAACCGTCTATCTGGGAAATAGCGATCCAGTTCTCTAGCGCCGATCACAGCGCTGCTGCCAAAGTTTCTGTGAAGATATGGGGAGAATTAAAGATCTAGTGACTGTTATACCACAGCTCTGGATATCTGAGCAATGTATGAGAATTATTAGTTACATACCTTTTACGGATATTTTTGGAGCGCAGGCGGGTCAGCAGGCTGAATGCGCTCTTCTTGGTGTTCTTTGATGTAATGTCACAATATTTGCTGTGACTAAGATCGCTGGATTTTTCATCTGCCATATCTTTGATGACAGAAAACTTCTGGAGCGAGATGTTAGGCTCCTCCATAGTTGGTATGTCTCCCATCAGATTTCCTTCATCAGGAATTTGGGAGACGTGATATTTCTTAGATTTTTTCCAAAAGGGCATGGTTGTTTAATGCCCGGGTGCAAAACTGCACCAATGTCCTTGGTAGAAAACCAGGAGACAGTCAAGATAGAATTTGACTAATCGCCTCTAGTTCTCCGAAAATAGGACAAATCGCTAACCGTATAAGCAACACAGTAAGTAACACAGTGTCAATCCAACAGCAAGACCTAGAAAGACCAGAAAACTATAAGGGAGTCGTTACTTGTGATGAAACTAGCTGGAAAAATTAGTTATTAAATAGGGTATTCCTATAACAGAATATTGTCAATCATAAGTGTCAGAGGATCACATGACTTGGGGTCTTGGACCTGGGAGCCCCTGTTGATAACATTGTATTAGGTTTGGAAGCTGAAACAATGTATTGGTTGTTAAATTGACCATATGGCATTTTAAAGGGTTGAATTTTTTTTAATATTAATTGATAACCAGAATTTAGAACCTAAGTAATTGGAGTTAGTAATAAATACTTTTTATTGTTATCTTTTTTATTGTTATTATTATTATTATTATGATTATATACATAATTATTAATTTCAATTGTTAATAAGGACACGTTTCCAGGGGATTAGCACTATCCTTCTACAATTTAGTCTGACGAATGCTATTAGGCTGTTTATTCCTGGACTTACTAATATTTTATTACTAAAAAAAATAAAAAATAAAAAAAAAGCAATACTCCTTATAATCATTTATTTATGTACATGATTCAAACATCAAATAGTTTAAATCTTGTAATAAAACCAATACTACCATAGACGCAGTAAGAAACACGGCTATCTAGACTCATCTCAAGACATCACAATAGCGGCACCTGATGTAGGTTGGTTGCATAGCCATACCAGCTAATATTCAGGATTGACCTGATATATAAATAGTATAGTCTACAGACAGAAAACCTAAAATTCATAAATATGAATTCCCTTATAAACATTTATTATGAGAATTACTGGTGTTATAAACTGGAGGGTGTGATAATAAGTTCCCAGAGATTCACATTCTTTGCTTTGTGGTTGCTTTATGAATCTACCAGCAGAATACAGACACCAATTTCTGTCTGCAATCTGCATTCTGTCTATGGAGCAGATGTGACAGGCCACAATATTGCTATTTAAGCAATTTCCTAGTGTATAAGTATGCCAAATAAAAAACACAAATAACACGACAAACACTAGAATTACATGTAAGAATCCAATATTCATAAAGAGACTGATAGATGAGACTGTTCTAGAGACGTAGCAATGATAAAGTACTTACCGTACCGATCACATCCACCTGATAAATGACAGCCCCCTGGCCAGCACTATACTTTATACCTAAGCTCGGTGACATCACAATAGATATACACTCGGTACACTACAGTATATGGCCAAAAGTATATGGACACCAATGGTTGAGACACTGATGTTGGGCAAAAAGGTCTGGCTCGCAATTGCCTTTCCAATTCACTCCAAAGGTTTTGTTGGGATTGAGGTCCGGGTTCTGTGCAGATACGCAAGTTCCTCCACATCGAACTTGTCAAACCATGTCTTTAGGGAGCCTCTTTGTGCACAGGGGCACAGTCATACTAGGACAGGAAAGGGTCTTACCCAAACTATTACCACAAAGTTGGAAGCATACAATTGTTTAAATAGTCTTATTAACCCCTACTGGAAAAATGGGGATTTAATCCAACCCCTTACAAACAATCCAGACCATTATACAAACTTCACTCCATTTTATAATAGGCACTATACAGTCCAGTAGGTAGCATTCTCCGGGCAGGCACAAAACGCAAATTCGTCCATTAGATGGCCAGATAGTGAACCGTGATTTATTACTCAACAGAACATGTTTCCCCTGCTCCAAAATTCAACGGCGACGTGTTTTACACCCATCCAGCTGATTCTTGGCTCAATAATTAGGAGAGGTGTCCAAATACTATTGGCCATATAGTGTAGGTGGATTACCTAACTACACTCGTTATAACTTACAGATCTTAATATGGCATTTTCAATGGCTTTTACATGTTTTTTTTATATTACTTGATCAAAATTCTGAATGTTATTACATTGTGTTAATGTGTTAATTTATGGAATTATTTTTAGGGAATTTACACTAATATAAGGACTTACTACATAACAGTGCCCTAATATCACCATCCTGTAATTTCTCCTTTACAATCGAGAGACAAAAAAAGTTCTCAGGGCTGCAGGGAACCAAAATGATGTGCTGTTACCCTGCAAATCTATTATCGGCTGAATGTAGGCTGCCATTTCTTACAGCCTGTGTTCTTTCTATGATATTTAAGCAATTCAATTGTATAATGAAACAAAAAAAGATATTACAACCTCTAATAAACCATATCTTGAAGACATGGATTCAATGTTCCTAATATAATGGATCGATCAGAGTCAGGTACAGATAGAGAAATGATAGAGAACTTACCGGTCACATCCAACTGAGTGACAGCTCTGTGACCAGCATCATTGCATATACACAAGCTCTATGACATCACAATAGATGCTTTTATGACCTCACCCATAATTTGCATATTTCAATTATAGATTTACCATCATTAATAGTAGTGACATCACAATAGATATACCCGGCGTGAGCTGCTTTTATGACCACACACATAATTTGCATATTTCAGTATGGCTTTAACAATATTTTTAATGTTTGATTGTTATTTATATTTTGAATGTAGTTTCTATATTCATAATGTTTCCGTGGACAGACTCTTACCCAGTACTGCCAAGAAAGGAGATCAGGGATAGAATTAAAACCCATAATAAATTGTAAAAGTCGGAGATATGGTTCAGTCTTGGTGCATGGAACTTGTAATGTTCATCTCTCACAGTTGGTTTAGTGTGTGTCTAGTTATTACAATCTGGACGGATCTGCAGCTGCTGAACATCTGATAGATAATAATTTCTGTCTGTGTGACATTGAGGAAACAATTAATATTATATTAAAATACATAATCTTTGTAATAAATATGACTAAAAACCTGAAGACCCTCATAAGGTGCTGGGGCTCTGCACCAGTAAGAACATCCTACATGCTGCATCTCCTGTGCTCAGCTCTCGAGGGAATAAAGAGGTGGTAAGAATCGATCTATTCATCCTGAGAGGAGACGGTCAGACCTGATGTGAACGTATTCAGCATAAATAGCTCAGAGATAACTGCACATAATCTCTGCCAGTTGCTCTCCTGTTCTAAAAAGTAGATCTGTGGCACCAGAAGGCGGATAACTTCGGGAACCAACTAAGTTGGAATAGTATATAGATCATAGGCCTCCCAAGAGGGGGTAGAAGACCAACACCCAGATGTATTCATGAAAAATGGCTGCATGATATTTTTATGGATACCACATTCTCTGCAGCATTTGAAGTCAAGAGGACCAAAGAATTCCTGCCTGGTCCCTTAATCCGGGTCACTCCTAAAACCATTGCTGGCCCATTAGGTAAACTGTAAAGACAGGGAGCGACATCAAGAAATGCTTAAGTGATTTACAAATGTCTCATGTCCTCATCATCCAATGGTTGCCAGTGAACCTCATATAACTACAGTATTTATGAAACCCATTAATACCTGAGAAATCCACAGCATGTAGAAGGTTCAATGAGTTTCTTTTATTAGTCATTAATTAAGTGAATAATTTGTCATAATAATGTTTATCGGGCATAAATGTTTCTATATTTCTCAAGTTAGTGGTGTTATATGTGATCCCAGAAATGCACCAAATATCTTTCTAAGCCAAGCTCCGTTTTTCTGATAGAGAGTTCATTCCCTGCTTCCCTTTACACAGCTTTATTGAAATAATAAAATTCTGGGTGCCTGCAGGTACAACTAGGGCAGCTTTCTGTATATGGATTTACTGGATGTTGCATTGCACTAAGTGGAAGTTATATAAATTTATATACAGCAAACAGTACACAGAGACAGCTGCAGAAAGCAGGAATTTTATTATTCAAAGGGGTTATCTGGGTTTTTAAAACTGATGGCCTGTACTTAGGATAGGCTGTCAATATTAGAGCGGGGTGGGTTCGACTCTTGTCACCCTCGCCGATCAGCTATTTGAAGGGTCTGCAAGGGTCTTACTATGCACCGCACACCACTCCCCTCAAGACTAGTGGGAGTGGCTATTATTATTTAAAGCACCTGCTCGCCCTTTCATCAGCATTTCTGGCCTGGCTGTGTCCATTTGCAAGTATGGCCTTTTTCGGTGTTTCTGTATATGTCCCTGTGTTTTTATCGGTTCTGTTTGTACCCTTGTATGAGAGCTGCAGCCTCTTCATTGTTTTCATAGTTTACCTTCTCATTCGTATTAGCACGTGCTGTTACATTTTTAGTGGCTGTGCACGGTATTGCACCCCTGTCCCATTAAAATTAAGGGGTCTTGTTAGTAATTGAATTATAAAAGCTGTAAGGTTTGGAATCTTAATTTATATAGGAGTCCTGTTTAAATTCTGAATTTATATAGGGGTCTGGTCTGGGGTATGAATTAATTCTTGTTACTTAAAATGCTGGGAATTGCTGCAGAAGCAATCGGCCAAAATAGTCTGGGCAGCAGACTCTGCATTTATTATGGCAAGTCGTCATAATAATCTTGGCTGGAAAGGGAAGAAAAGGAAAGAGAACGTCTACAATCAGCGAAGACGTCACCTGTGAGTCACTGGATTTAATGAGGACATGTCAATCCTCCAAACATGTCTATTTTAGCAAATGTTTGTATGCTTTTACCTATCCAAGCGATTGTAAGATTCTTCTCTCGTGACACATTGGACTTTGTTACTGGTAAAACTTGGTAGATACATTCAGTATTTATTTGTGAAAAACACTAAAATTTTGCGAAAATTGCGAATTTTTACAAATTTCTATGTATCTGTTTGTAATACATATGGATATACCACACAAAATAGTTACTAATTAACATTTCCCATATCTCTATTTTAGATTGGCATAGTTTTTTGAACATCCTTTTATTTTTCTAGGACGTTACAAGGCTTAGAACTTTAGCAGACATTCTCACACAAATTTCAAAAGGCTGTTTTTACAGGGACCAGTTCAGTTCTGAAGTGGCTTTGAGGGGCCCATACAATACAACCCCCCATAAAGCACTCCATTTTAAAAACAGTACCCCTCAAAGTATTCAAAACAGCATTTAGAGATTTTCTTAACTCTACAGACCTTTCACAAGAATTAGAGCAACGTAGGGGTGAAATGTACAAATTTCAGGTTTTTTTGCAGAAATACATTTTTAATCCTTTTTTCTCTGTAACACGGAAGGTTTTACGAGATAAACACAACTTAATATTTATTGCCCAGATTCTGCAGTTTTTAGTGTGCTAATTTACTGAAGCACAGGCCTGAGAAGCAATATAGTGCCTAGAGGATCTTGGGGCCTTCTTATTATTAGATTATATTTTATGTACCATGTCAGGTTTGAAGAGGTGCGATGCCAAAACAACGGAAACACCCCAAAAAAGTCCCCATTTTGGAACCTACACCTAACAAGGAATTCATCTTGGCATATAGTGAGCATTTTGACTAGAGATGAGCGAACCGGGACAACCGAACCCGGTTTCGGTCCGAACTTCTGGAAAAGTTTGGTTCGCAGCGAATCCGAACTTCACCGGGTTCGGCCGAACCCGTTTTGACCGAACCCGGTCAAAAATATTATACAAATCGGCAGCCACTTGTCTCTATCAATCACTGATAGAGAAAAGAGGCTGCTGATTAAAAATAAAATAAAAAGCATTTCATACGTACCTGGTCGTTGTCTTGGGGACGAGTCCCTCTTCTTCCTCCAGTCCGACCTTCTTTTCTGACGCGGCATCCTGTGATTGGCTGCAGCGCTCACATGGGCTGCATCGTCATCAAGGAATGTCGTGCCGGATGTCGAGAGGGACGCGTCACCAAGGCAACGGCCAGGAGACCGGACTGGAGGAAGCAGGGAGTTCCCGGTAAGTTTGAACGTCTTTTTTTTTACAGGTTACTCTATATTGTGATCGGTAGTCACTGTCCAGGGTGCTGAAACATATACTGCCGATCAGTTAACTCTTTCAGCACCCTGGACAGTGACTATTTACTGACGTCGCCTAGCAACGCTGTCGTAATGACGGGTGCACACATGTAGCCACCCGTCATTACGGGGCCTCATGCACACGACCGTAAAAACACCTGTTATTACGGGTCGTAATTACGACCCGAAATAGCGGGCCCATAGACTTCTGTTAGCCACGGGTACCTTCCCGTTTTCTCACGGGAAGGTGCCCGTGCCGTTAAAAACATAGAACATGTTCTATTTTTTCATTTTACAGGCCGTGCTCGTAATTACGACTCGTAATTACGAGCACGGCCGGGCACGGCCGGCCACGGGCAGCCGGCCGCTTTTGCGAACCGTGCTGTCATTATAATTATAGCAGCACGGCCCGTAAAATAGAACATGTTCTATTTTTTTTAATGGAACGGGCACCTTCCCGTGAGAAAACGGGAAGGTACCCGTGGGTAACAGAAGTCTATGAGCCCGTTATTGCGGGTCGTAATTACGACCCGCGATAATGGGTGTTTTTACGGTCGTGTGCATAATGGGAGCACGGCTCGCAAAAACGAATGGCTGCCCGTGGCCGGCCGTGCTCATCTCCTGAAATACTCTGTGCTGCCTTAAACTTTGTGGACAGGTCAGGATCCTGTTTCTTTTAAATGCTGCTAGGCAACCCGCTCGATCCACTATATAAGGCTGCGCTACAGTGCAGCATTTAAAAGAAACAGGATCCTGACCTGTCCACAGAGTTTAAGGCAGCACAGAGTATTTCAGGAGATGAGCGTGCAGATTCAGTGCTGCTGTGAACTCTGCTCTTACCATTACGTAGCTCTCAGTCTGTTACCTCTCCTCCACTACTGTCCTCAATAACACCTTCATGATTGGCAAGTCACCACGTAACGGTAAGAGCAGAGTCCACAGCAGCACAGAATATTTCAGGAGATGAGCGTGCGGATCTTGTGCGGGGTGGTGACTTGCCAATCATTTAAAGGTGTTCTTGAGGACAGGAGTGGAGGAGAGGTAACAGACTGAGAGCTACGTAATGGTAAGAGCAGAGTTCACAGCAGCACAGAATATTTCAGGAGAGGAGCGTGCAGATTCTGTGCTGCTGTGAACTCTGCTCTTACCCTTACGTAGCTCAGTCTGTTACCTCTCCTCCACTCCTGTCCTCAATAACACCTTCACATGATTGGCAAGTCACCACCCCGCACAAGATCCGCATGCTCATCTCCTGAAATACTCTGTGCTGCTGTGAACTCTGGTCTTACCATTACGTGGTGACTTGCCAATCATGTGAAGGTGTTATTGAGGACAGGAGTGGAGGAGAGGTAACAGACTGAGAGCTACGTAATGGTAAGAGCAGAATTCACAGCAGCATAGAATCTGCACGCTCCTCTAATGAAATACTCTGTGCTGCTGTGAACTCTGCTCTTACCATTACGTAGCTCAGTCTGTTACCTCTCCTCCACTCCTGTCCTCAATAACACCTTCACATTATTGGCAAGTCACCACCCCGCACAAGATCCGCACGCTCATCTCCTGAAATACTATGTGCTGCTGTGAACTCTGCTCTTACCATTACGTGGTGACTTGCCAATCATGTGAAGGTGTTCTTGAGGACAGGAGTGGAGGAGAGGTAACAGACTGAGAGATACGTAATGGTAAGAGCAGAGTTCACAGCAGCACTGAATCTGCACGCTCATCTCCTGAAATACTCTGTGCTGCCTTAAACTCTATGGACAGGTCAGGATCCTGTTTCTTTTAAATGCTGCACTGTAGCGCAGCCTTATATAGTGGATCGAGCGGGTTCCCCAGCAGCATTTAAAAGAAACAGTGTGTGTGTTTGTGTATGTGTGTGTTTGTGTATATATGTGTGATTGGGTATGTGTCTTTGTCTGTTTTTGTTTTTATATGTGTGTTTGTGTATATGTGTGTGTGTATTTATGTGTGTTTGTGTATATGTGTTTGTGTATATGTTTGTGTATATGTGTGTGTATTTATGGGTGTATTTGTGTATATGTTTATGTGTAGATGTTTGTGTGTGTGTGTTTTTGTATATGTGTGTGTTTGTGTATATGTGTGTATATGGGTGTGTGTTTATGTGTGTGTGTTTGTGTATATATGGGTGTGTTTGTGTATATGTGTTTGTGTATATGTGTGTATTTGTGTATATGTGTGTGTTTGGGTATGTGTGTTTTTGTTTGTATATGTGTTTGTGTATATGTGTTAGTTCGTGTATATGTGTGTGTTTGTGTATATCTTGTTGTGTTTGTGTATAACTGTGTATATGTGTTTGTGTATATGTGTGTGTGTGTTTGTGTATATGAGTGTGTTCGTGTATATGTGTGTGTTTGGATATGTGTGTTTTTGTTTGTATATGTGTGAGTTTGTGTATATGTGTGTGTGTTTGTCTGTTTATGTGTGTGTGTGTGTGTGTTGTGTATCTTGTTGTGTTTGTGTATATATGTGTGTGTTTGTGTATGGTTGTTTGTTTGTGTGTGCATGTATATATGTGTGTAGGTGAGTAGAAGTATTGGTATTGTTCACATTGATAACTGTTTTTTTTATGTTGTTGCAGATTTTGATGTACCGATTGGACTACATCTTCGATTCGTTGGACTACTGCGTAGATCTACGTTTTTTCAAATTTTAATAAAATGGTTAACGAGGGTTTTGTTGGGGATTTCTTATTTCAATAAAAAAGAATTGTCTTTGTGTTTTTTTTAAACTTTATTAGTGCCTAGATAATGGCAGTTGGCTGATTGACAGCGTCCATTATTAAGGCGGTACTTAGTGTTAGCCGGTGCAGAGGCTAGCACTAACCACCTATTATTACCCCGGTACCCACCACCACCAGGGGTGCCGGGAAGATCTTGGTACGATCCAGTACCCGACCATCTGTTGTGATGGTCGGGTACTGGGGCGGCCGTAGGCTGGTATTATGAGGCTGGGAAGGGCCAAAAACAGTGGTCCTTCCCACCCTTGTAATGCTAGGCTGCTGCTGCTGTGTTGTATCGGGCTGGTTATAAAAATGGGGGGGACCCCCACGTCGTTTTTTTTTTTAATTTAACAAATTTAACAATAGACGGGTCCCCCACATTTTTAATAACCAGCCATATACAAGGCCGCAGCAGTCTAGCATTACATGGGTGGGAAGGGCCACTGGGTTTGTCCATTCCCAGGCTAATAACACTGTTGTATGTGGCTGGTTATGATAAATTGGGTGGAACCCCACGTCTTTAAAAAAAAATAAAAAATTAAAAAAAATGACGTGGGGTCCCTCCCACTTTTATAACCAGCCAGATACAACACAGAAGCAGCAGCCTAGCATTACAAGGGTGGGAAGGTCCACTGTTTTTGGCCCTTCCCAGCCTCATAATACCAGCCTGCGGCCACCCCAGAGCCCTACCATCACAACAGATGGTCGGGTACTGGATCGTACCTGGCTCTTCCCGGCACCCCTGGTGGTGGTGGGTACCGGGGTAATAATGGTGGTTAGTGTTAGCCTCTGCACCGGCTAACACTAAGCCTCGCCTTAGTAATGGATGTTGTCACTCAGACAGCGGCCATTACTAAAGTGGTAGTAATAAAATTTGAAAAGAAAAAGACAAAGATATAGATAAAATATTTTATTGAAATAAAGCACCCCCAACACAACCCTCATTAACCATTTTATTGTAGAAAAAAAAAACGTCATCTAAGTAGTCTTTGAAAACGACGTAGTCCAAACACCAAACCTGTCAGGCTTAGATTCAGTTTAATGTGTGATACTGACGGTTATACCATGTATAGAAGCCTGCCGCGAAGTTGACTTAGATACAGGGCGCCAGCAGACAGTATCATACATGGCCATACAGACATATATACAAACAAACATACATGCAAACATACATACATACATGCATATATACAAACATACATACAAGCATGCACATATATACATGCAAATATACATACATGCAAACATACACACATATATACATACATACATGCAAACTATCATACATACATACATGCATACACACACACACATGAAAACATACATACATACAAACAAACATACATACATGCATATATACAAGCATGCACAAATATACATGCAAACATAAATACATGCAAACATAATTACATACATGCACATATATATATAAACATACATGCAAACATACATGCAAAAAAAAAATGCAAACATACATACATTCACATATATACATACATACATGACAACATACATACATACATGCAAACATACATACATGCAAACATACATACATGCAAACATACATACATGCATACATACATGCAAACATACATACAAACATGCAAACATACATACATGCAAACATACACACATGCAAACATACATACTTACATGCAAATATATACATGCAAATATACATACACACATGCCAACATACATGCACATATATACATACATACATAAATACATACATAACAACATACATACATACATACATACATGACAACATACATGCATACATACATACATACATGTATGCATGTATGTATGCAAACATACATACATGCAAACATACATACAAACATACATTCATGCAAACATACATACATGCAAACATACATACATGCAAATATATACATGCAAATATACATACACACATGCACATATATACATACATGCCAACATACATGCAAACATACATGCACATATATACATACATGCATCTATGACAACATACATCCATACATACATACATACATACATCTATGACAACATACATACAAACATACATAAATGCAAACATACATACATACATACATGCAAACCTACATACATGCAAACATACACACATGCAAACATACATACATACATATATATTCATGCAAATATACATACAAACATGCACATATATACATACATGCAAACATGCATGCACATATATACATACATACATGACAACATACATACATACATACATACATACATACATGCAACCATACATGCAAACATACATTCATGCATCATTGGGGTACAAACTGTATTCTGCAGATGATTTGCACCTAAATGGAAGGGGGTCCGCTGTGCTGGGGGAGAGAATTCTAGCTGGGGTGGCGGAGTATTTAAACTAGGGCTGAGGAGGGAGGCCAATGTAGGAAATAAAGGGGTAGTTAGGTTAGAGAGGGGTCAGACTATATTGGTGGGGGGAGAAACAGACGGTGGGGAGAGGACTAGGCAACAAGATAAGGAGATCCTTTCGTTACAAAACAGCAGTGAAAATAAAAAGGCCCAAATGTCAAATAATCACATTTCTGATACTGAAAGTGAAACATTTAAAGGCAAGTTAAAGAGGCTCTGTCACCAGATTTTGCAACCCCTATCTGCTATTGCAGCAGATAGGCGCTGCAATGTAGATTACAGTAACGTTTTTATTTTTTAAAAACGAGCATTTTTGGCCAAGTTATGACCATTTTTGTAGTTATGCAAATGAGGCTTGCAAAAGTCCAAGTGGGTGTGTTTAAAAGTAAAAGTCCAAGTGGGCGTGTATTATGTGCGTACATCGGGGCGTTTTTAATACTTTTACTAGCTGGGCGCTCTGATGAGAAGTATCATCCACTTCTCTTCAGAACGCCCAGCTTCTGGCAGTGCAGATCTGTGACGTCACTCACAGGTCCTGCATCGTGTCAGACGAGCGAGGACACATCGGCACCAGAGGCTTCAGTTGATTCTGCAGCAGCATCAGCGTTAGCAGGTAAGTCGATGTAGCTACTTACCTGCTGATGCTGCTGCAGAATCATCTGTAGCCTCTGGTGCCGATGTGTCCTCGCTCGTCTGACACGATGCAGGACCTGGGGAAGTGACGTCACAGCGTGATCTCTCGAGAACACGCTGTGTCTGCACTGCCAGAAGCTGGGCGTTCTGAAGAGAAGTGGATGACACTTCTCATCAGAACGCCCAGCTAGCAAAAGTATTAAAAACGCCCCGATGTACGCCCATAATACACGCCCACTTGGACTTTTACTTTTAGGGTATGTTCACATGAGGGCATCCGTTACGGCTGAAATTACGGGGATGTTTCAGCCTGAAAACATCCCCGTAATTTCAGCCGTACCGGCATGTGCAGGCGCTTGAATGCCGTGTCCATTACGGCCGTAATTAGCGCTGCTATTCATTGGAGTCAATGAATAACGGCTCCAATTACGGCCAAAGAAGTGACAGGTCACTTCTTTGACGCGGGCGTCTATTTACGCGCCGTCATTTGACAGCGGCGCGTAAATATACGCCTCGTGTGAACAGACAAACGTCTGCCCATTGCTTTCAATGGGCAGATGTTTGTCAGCGCTATTGAGGCGCTATTTTCAGACGTAATTCGGGGCAAAAACGCCCGATTTACGTCCGTAAATAGGCCGTGTGAACATACCCTTAAACACACCCACTTGGACTTTTGCAAGCCTCATTTGCATAACTACAAAAATGGTCATAACTTGGCCAAAAATGCTCGTTTTTAAAAAATAAAAACGTTACTGTAATCTACATTGCAGCGCCTATCTGCTGCAATAGCAGATAGGGGTTGCAAAATCTGGTGACAGAGCCTCTTTAAAGTGTATGTTCACAAATGCCAGAAGTCTAGCAAGCAAAATGGGGGAGCTGGAGGCCTTAATACTGGAAGAAGATATAGATATAGTTGGTGTTGCTGAAACATGGCTGGACTCTTCACATGACTGGGCTGTAAATCTACAGGGTTTTACACTGTTTCGGAAAGACAGGGCAAATAGGAAAGGCGGTGGTGTATGTCTGTATGTGAGAAGCGATATGAAGGTGAGTGTAAATGAGACATTAGAGGGTGAAGACTGTGAGGAGGTTGAAACCTTGTGGGTGGAATTACAAAGGGAAGTAAACACTGAAAAAATTACTTTGGTGTAATCTATAGACCCCCCAATATAACTGAAGAGATAGAAGGTCAAATATATAAACAAATGGAGCGGGCTGCACAGGCGGGTACTGTTGTGATAATGGGAGATTTTAATTATCGGGATATTAATTGGTGTCATGGTTCGGCTTCAACTGCAAAGGGGAGACATTTCCTCAACCTGTTGCAGGAAAATTTTATGTGCCAGTTTGTGGAAGACCCGACTAGAGGTGAAGCTCTGTTGGATCTGGTCATTTCTAATAATGCAGAGCTTGTTGGGAATGTCAATGTTTGTGAAAACCTTGGTAACAGTGATCATAATATAGTTATATTTTACCTATACTGTAAAAAACAAACGCAGGCTGGGAGGGCAAAAACATTTAATTTTAAGAAAGCCAATTTCCCCAGGATGAGGGCTGCAATTCAGGATATAGACTGGGAAGAACTAATGTCAAATAATGGGACAAATGATAAATGGGAGATTTTCAAATCTACTTTGAGTTATTATAGTGCAAAATGTATTCCTACAGGTAACAAGTATAAACGACTAAAATTAAACCCCACATGGCTTACACCTTCTGTAAAAAGGGCAATACATGACAAAAAAAGGGCATTTAAAAAATACAAATCTGAGGGTACATCTGCAGCCTTTGTAAAATATAAAGAGCTTAATAAAATCTGTAAAAAGATAATAAAATCAGCAAAAATACAAAATGAAAGGCAGGTGGCCAAGGACAGTAAAACAAATCCTAAAAAATTCTTCAAGCATATAAATGCAAAAAAGCCCAGGTCTGAACATGTAGGACCCTTAGATAGTGGTAATGGGGAGTTGGTCACAGGGGATCAAGTGAAGGCAGAGTTACTAAATGGGTTCTTCCGCTCTGTATATACAACAGAAGAAGGAGCAGCTGATGTAGCCGCTGCCGGTGCTGTTAATATATCAGTTGATATACTGAATTGGATGAATGTAGATATGGTCCAAGCTAAATGAAATAAAATAAATGTACACAAGGCCCCGGGACCAGATGGGTTACACCCTAGAGTTCTTAAAGAGCTTAGTTCAGTTATTTCTGTCCCCCTCTTAATAATATTTAGAGAGTCTCTCATGAGTGGTATAGTGCCAAGGGACTGGCGCAGGGCAAATGTGGTGCCTATTTTCAAAAAGGGCTCTAGGTCTTCGCCGGGTGATTATAGACCAGTAAGCTTAACATCAATTGTGGGGAAAATGTTTGAGGGGCTATTGAGGGACTATATACAGAATTATGTGACAATAAATAGTATTATAAGTGACAGCCAGCATGGTTTTACAAAGGACAGAAGCTGTCAAACCAACCTGATTTGTTTTTATGAAGAGGTAAGCAGAAGCCTAGACAGAGGGGCCGCTGTGGATATAGTGTTTTTGGACTTTGCAAAGGCATTTGACACTGTCCCTCATAGACATCTAATGGGTAAATTAAGGACTATAGGTTTAGAAAGTATAGTTTGTAATTGGATTGAGAATTGGCTCAAGGACCGTATCCAGAGAGTTGTGGTCAATGATTCCTACTCTGAAGGGTCCCCAGTTATAAGTGGTGTACCCCAGGGTTCAGTGCTGGGACCACTATTATTCAACTTATTTATTAATGATATAGAGGATGGGATTAATAGCACTATTTCTATTTTTGCAGATGACACCAAGCTATGCAATATAGTTCAGACTATGGAAGATGTTTGTGAATTGCAGGCAGATTTAAACAAACTAAGCGTTTGGGCGTCCACTTGGCAAATGAAGTTTAATGTAGATAAATGTAAAGTTATGCATCTGGGTACGAAAAACCTGCAAGCATCATATGTCCTAGGGGGAGCTACACTGGGGGAGTCAATTGTTGAGAAGGATCTGGGTGTACTTGTAAATCATAAACTAAATTTCAGCATGCAGTGTCAATCAGCTGCTTCAAAGGCCAGCAAAATATTGTCGTGTATCAAAAGAGGCATGGACTCGCGGGACAGGGATGTAATATTACCACTTTACAAAGCATTAGTGAGGCCTCATCTAGAATATGCAGTCCAGTTCTGGGCTCCAGTTCATAGAAAGGATGCCCTGGAGTTGGAAAAAATACAAAGAAGAGCAACGAAGCTAATAAGGGGCATGGAGAATCTAAGTTATGAGGAAAGATTAAAAGAACTAAACCTATTTAGCCTTGAGAAAAGACGACTAAGGGGGGACATGATTAACTTATATAAATATATGAATGGCGCATACAAAAAATATGGTGAAATCCTGTTCCATGTAAAACCCCCTCAAAAAACAAGGGGGCACTCCCTCCGTCTGGAGAAAAAAAGGTTTAACTTGCAGAGGCGACAAGCCTTCTTTACTGTGAGAACTGTGAATCTATGGAATAGTCTACCGCAGGAGCTGGTCGCAGCAGGGACAGTAGATGGCTTTAAAAAAGGCTTAGATAATTTCCTAGAACAAAAAAATATTAACTGCTATGTGTAGAAATTTTTTACTTCCCCTTTCCCATCCCACTTCCCCTTTCCCATCCCTTGGTTGAACTTGATGGACATGTGTCTTTTTTCAACCGTACAAACTATGTAACTATGTAACTATGTAACTATATGCAAACATACATACATGCAAACATACATACAAACATACATTCATGCAAACATACATACATGCAAACATATATACATACATGCAAATATATACATGCAAATATACATACACACATGCACATATATACATACATGCCAACATACATGCAAACATACATGCACATACATACATACATGACAACATACATACATGCAAACATACATGAATGCAAACATACATACATGCAAACATACATACATGCAAACATACACACATGCAAACATACATACATACATATACAGTGAAGGAAATAAGTATTTGATCCCTTGCTGATTTTGTAAGTTTGCCCACTGTCAAAGTCATGAACAGTCTAGAATTTTTAGGCTAGGTTAATTTTACCAGTGAGAGATAGATTATATAAAAAAAAATAAAAAAAATAACATAGTCAAAATGATATATATTTATTTGCATTGTGCACAGAGAAATAAGTATTTGATCTCCTACCAACCATTAAGAGTTCAGCCTCCTCCAGACCAGTTACACGCTCCAAATCAACTTGGCGCCTGCATTAAAGACAGCTGTCTTAAATGGTCACCTGTATAAAAGACTCCTGTCCACAGACTCAATTAATCAGTCTGACTCTAACATCTACAACATGGGCAAGACCAAAGAGCTTTCTAAGGATGTCAGGGACAAGATCATAGACCTGCACAAGGCTGGAATGGGCTACAAAACCATAAGTAAGACGCTGGGTGAGAAGGAGACAACTGTTGGTGCAATAGTAAGAAAATGGAAGACATACAAAATGACTGTCAATCGATATCGATCTGGGGCTCCATGCAAAATCTCACCTCGTGGGGTATCCTTGATCCTGAGGAAGGTGAGAGCTCAGCCAAAAACTACACGGGGGGAACTTGTTAATGATCTCAAGGCAGCTGGGACCACAGTCACCAAGAAAACCATTGGTAACACATTACGCCGTAATGGATTAAAATCCTGCAGTGCCCACATGGTCCCCCTGCTAAAGAAGGCACATGAACAGGCCCGTCTGAAGTTTGCAAATGAACATCTGGATGATTCTGAGAGTGATTGGGAGAAGGTGCTGTGGTCAGATGAGACTAAAATTGAGCTCTTTGGCATTAACTCAACTCGCCGTGTTTGGAGGAAGAGAAATGCTGCCTATGACCCAAAGAACACCGTCCCCACTGTCAAGCATGGAGGTGGAAACATTATGTTTTGGGGGTGTTTCTCTGCTAAGGGTACTGGACTACTTCACCGCATCAATAGGAGAATGGATGGAGCCATGTACCGTCAAATCCTGAGTGACAACCTCCTTCCCTCCACCAGGACATTAACCCCTTCCCGACATTTGACGTACATGTACGTCATGGAAAGCATTGACTTCCCGCAAAATGCCGTACATGTACGTCAAACGTTTGGCACCGGCTCAGAAGCTGAGTCGGTGCCATCATCGTCGGATCTCAGCTGTATCTTACAGCTGACATCCGACTGTAACGGCGGGGACCGAAATTAGCTTCGATCCCCGCCATTAACCCCTTAAGTGCAGCGCTCAAACGCGATCGCTGCACTTAAGGTGTTTGCAGCTCATCGGAGCCCCAGCAATGAAATTGCCGGGGTTCCGGTGGCTGCAATGGCAACCGGAGGCCTAATACTGGCCTCCCGGTCTGCCTAGCACCGAAGCCGGTCAAGATCCGCCCGGCGGCGGAGCCTGATCGGCTTCCGTAGCTGCCGGCAAGATGGCGCCGGGTCAGGAGCTGATCCGGCGTCATCAGCGGTGGAGGTCAGCTGTACTGTACAGCTGACATCCACCTGTAACGGCAGGAACCGGAGCTAGCTCCGATCCCTGCCATTAACCCCTTCGATGCAGCAATCGAAAGCGATTGCT
Source organism: Rhinoderma darwinii (assembly GCF_050947455.1). Lineage (NCBI taxonomy): Eukaryota > Metazoa > Chordata > Amphibia > Anura > Rhinodermatidae > Rhinoderma > Rhinoderma darwinii. Next base: position 417,402 of record NW_027461688.1, read on the forward strand.
GCATCGTAGCGGTTACAAGCAGATCGCCAGCCCTGACAGGCAATCGGGACTGGCGACTGCTGTTATGGCAACAGGAGACACAATGGTCTCCTGCTCTGCCATTACGGAAGCCGAATTAGGCCCCGCCGGGAGGCGAAGCCTAAACGGCTTGCTGTCAGTGAATGACTGACAGATCTAATACATTGCACTACATAGGTAGTGCAATGTATTAGAAAAAAAAAATCTGACCGTTGGACCTTCAAGTCCCCTAGTGGGACTTGAGAAAAAGTGTAAAAAAAGTATAAAAAAGTGTAAAAAAAAGTGCACAAAATAAAAGTTTGAAAACAATAAAAGTTTCAAGTAATCAAATAACACACAATCCCCCTTTTACTCTTATCAAGTCCTTTATTATTGAAAAATAATAATAAACCATATGTATTTGGTATCGCCGCGACCGTAACGACCGGAGGTATCAAAATATTATATCATTTATTGATTGCACGCGGTGAACAGCGTAAAAAAAACCCGGAAAAAACGTTACCAGAGTTTCTGTTTTTTGGTCACTTTGCCCTACAAATATTACAATAAAAAGTGATCAAAAAGTCGCACGTATCCAAAAATGGTACCTATAAAAACTATAGCTCGTCCCGCAAAAAACAAGCCCTCATACAACTCAGTCGACAAAAAAATTAAAACGTTATGGTTCTCACAACTTGGCGACAGAAAAAATACATTCTTTTTACAAAAGTAATTTTATTGTGCAAAAAGTTGTAAAACATAAAAAAGTGCTATAAAATAGGTATCGCCGGAATCGTACTGACCCGCAGAATAAAGTTAACATGTAGTTTATAATGCGTGGTGAACGCTGTATAAAAAAAAACAAAAAAAGCTGTGCCAGAATTGCGTTTTTTTGTTTACCTGGCATCCCAAAAAATAGGATAAAAGGTGATCAAAAAGTTGCATGTACCCCAAAATGGTACCAATAATAACTACAGCTCGTCCCGCAACAAACCAGCCCTCATACCGCTACGTCTATGAAAAATAAAATTAGTTATGGCTCCAATAAGTCAGGAAATAAAAAAATATGCAGTTGTGCCCGAGGGGAACATTTCTTCTGTTTGAAGAGGCGATTTATCAAGGACCTAAAATTAGGGAACCAGGAAGGGGAGGGCCCAAACATATACGCTGGAAGCGACGGTGCCCGTATTATACCAGGATAATACTTTCCCAGCAAAATTCCCCAAACTACAAAGGCGCGGAGTGTGGACCAAAAGGGGGATAAGAAATGACACCATTTATCAGTGCGACACTGGCCTGTGCGGAAAGGATTGCTTCACAGCGTAACACACATCTATGGATTATTTTTATTTTTTATACCACCTGACTATGCCCCTTATATACTCCGCCCCGCTTACATGTACCCCCACATTATAAAACACCAGCAATACTCAAATATAGTACCAAGCAAAATCCGCTCTCCAAAAGCCAAATGGTGCTCCCTCGGCCCTGAACCCTACAGCGTCCCCAAACAGCAGTTTCCTTCAACATATATGGCATCGTCATACCCGGGAGAACCCTTTTAACAATTTTTGGGGTGTGTGTCTCCAGCGTCATAAGCTGGGCATGACATATTTGCCACTGAATGGCATATCTAGGGAAAAATATTAATTTTTAATTTGCACCATCCGCAGCGCATTCATTTATGGAAAAGACCTGTGGGGTGAAAATGCTCACTTCACCCCTTAATTAATGCCTTGAGGGGTGCAGTTCCATAGTGGGGGTCACTTATCAGGGGTTTCTTTTTATTATTTCACATCAGAGCCTCTGCAGTTGTGAACCAATACTTTGTAAATCGCCAAATTAGGCCTCCACTCCGCATGGTACTCTTCACTTCTGAGCCCTGTCATATGTCCAGACAAAAGATTAGGGCCACATGTAGGGTGTTTCTAAAACCGGGAAACACCGCATAATAATTAGAGAGCTGTCTTGTTATGGTGGCACAAGCCGGGCACCACATATTGTCATATCTATGGAAAAAAATCCCATTTTCACTCTGCAACATTGAGCGCACACTAATTTCTACAAAACACCTGCAGGGTTAAAATGCTTACTACATGGTAAATGCAAATACGGATAGGGTCCCAACCCAACTGTATATGTAGAAATATCCGGCACACAAACAAATGTGGTTCAATTTTCCGATTTTATAAAATTTGAAGCCATGGGCAATGTGCGTGCAACGTTTCGGTTCAACGACCTTCGTCAGGCACTAGATCCCACTTGGCGTATGATTCTTGAGTTATATCGAGCTGCAGTCAGTATGGCGGCTTGCCGCTTTGTTTTGAGCGCCAAAACAAAGCAGCAAGCCGCCATACTGACTGCAGCGCGATATAACTCAAGAATCATACGCCAAGTGGGATCTAGTGCCTGACGAAGGTCGTTGAACCGAAACGTTGCACGCACATTGCCCATGGCATCAACTTTAATAAAATCGGAAAATTGAACCACATTTGTTTGTGTGCCGGATATTTCTACATATACAGTTGGGTTGGGACCCTATCCGTGCACCTCCTTCTATCTTGTGCGCTCTGAACCAATACAGACTAAAAATTCTAGACTGTTCATGTCTTTGACAGTGGGCAAACTTACAAAATCAGCAAGGGATCAAATACTTATTTCCTTCACTGTATATACCTGCAAATATACATACAAACATGCACATATATACATACATGCCAACATACATGCAAACATACATGCACATATATACATACATGCATACAAGCGCCTCATGACTTACACACTATCCCTCCATGTTTCACACACTTGCATCCCATTATTCATTTATTTTTTAGGCACTTTACTCATTACTGCCCCCTATATTTCACTTACATTATTACACTTGCACATACACTATTCATTTATTATTTCTTACTACACATCCCATGCACCACATACCACTCCCCTCAAGACTAGTGGGAGTGGCTATTATTATTTAAAGCACCTGCTCACTCGCCTTCATCAGCGATTCTGACCTGGCTGTGTCCATTTGTAAGTATGGCCTTTTTCTGTGTTTTTGCATAAATGTCCTTGTTTTTATCTGTTTTGTCTGTACATCAGGAGCTTTTCGCTCCAGTTAGGGACTCGCAAGTCTGGGGATCCTTGTCGTGGATTGCGAGCTTGCGTCCTTTTGGCCAAAATGATCACTAATACCCCAGGTATTTTTCATTATTACTTATATTCGCTTCTTTTGGACACAGCCAGGTCTTTGATGCTGGGAGAGCATGGTGTGTTGTTGTTTGGCCTAGCAAGCAGGGTAGCCCGCTCTATGAATTATCAAGGTGTCACAAATAGGCTTCTACCTGGCTAGACACGTTGCGCCTCATGACTTACACACTATCCCTCCATGTTTCACACACTTGCATCCCATTATTCATTTATTTTTTAGGCACTTTACTCATTACTGCCCCCTATATTTCACTTACATTATTACACTTGCACATACACTATTCATTTATTATTTCTTACTACACATCCCATGCACCACATACCACTCCCCTCAAGACTAGTGGGAGTGGCTATTATTATTTAAAGCACCTGCTCACTCGCCTTCATCAGCGTTTCTGACCTGGCTGTGTCCATTTGTAAGTATGGCCTTTTTCGGTGTTTTTGCATAAATGTCCTTGTTTTTATCTGTTTTGTCTGTACATCAGGAGCTTTTCGCTCCAGTTAGGGACTCGCAAGTCTGGGGATCCTTGTCGTGGATTGCGAGCTTGCGTCCTTTTGGCCAAAATGATCACTAATACCCCAGGTATTTTTCATTATTACTTATATTCGCTTCTTTTGGACACAGCCAGGTCTTTGATGCTGGGAGAGCATGGTGTGTTGTTGTTTGGCCTAGCAAGCAGGGTAGCCCGCTCTATGAATTATCAAGGCGTCACAAATAGGCTTCTACCTGGCTAGACACGTTGCGCCTCATGACTTACACACTATCCCTCCATGTTTCACACACTTGCATCCCATTATTCATTTATTTTTTAGGCACTTTACTCATTACTGCCCCCTATATTTCACTTACATTATTACACTTGCACATACACTATTCATTTATTATTTCTTACTACACATCCCATGCACCACATACCACTCCCCTCAAGACTAGTGGGAGTGGCTATTATTATTTAAAGCACCTGCTCACTCGCCTTCATCAGCGTTTCTGACCTGGCTGTGTCCATTTGTAAGTATGGCCTTTTTCGGTGTTTTTGCATAAATGTCCTTGTTTTTATCTGTTTTGTCTGTACATCAGGAGCTTTTCGCTCCAGTTAGGGACTCGCAAGTCTGGGGATCCTTGTCGTGGATTGCGAGCTTGCGTCCTTTTGGCCAAAATGATCACTAATACCCCAGGTATTTTTCATTATTACTTATATTCGCTTCTTTTGGAAACAGCCAGGTCTTTGATGCTGGGAGAGCATGGTGTGTTGTTGTTTGGCCTAGCAAGCAGGGTAGCCCGCTCTATGAATTATCAAGGCGTCACAAATAGGCTTCTACCTGGCTAGACACGTTGCGCCTCATGACTTACACACTATCCCTCCATGTTTCACACACTTGCATCCCATTATTCATTTATTTTTTAGGCACTTTACTCATTACTGCCCCCTATATTTCACTTACATTATTACACTTGCACATACACTATTCATTTATTATTTCTTACTACACATCCCATGCACCACATACCACTCCTCTCAAGACTAGTGGGAGTGGCTATTATTATTTAAAGCACCTGCTCACTCGCCTTCATCAGTGTTTCTGACCTGGCTGTGTCCATTTGTAAGTATGGCCTTTTTCGGTGTTTATACATGCATACATGACAACATACATACATACATACTGCATACATACATACATGACAACATACATACATGCCAACATACATACATACATGCCAAAAAATAAAAAATACGTTCATACTTACTTTCCTCCTGTCCGGCCTCCAGCGATGATGTTTCATCCATGTCGCCGCTGCAGCCTGTGATTGGCTGCAGAGGCGGTCACGTGGGATGAAGCATCATCCTGACGTTTGTGACCGCCACTACAGCCTGTGCAGCGGCGAAAGGGATAAAACGTCATCGCTGGAGTCCGGACAGGAGGAAAGTAAGTACGAACGTATTATTTTTATTTTTTTATTACATTAAAATTGTATTTTCCGCGCGCCGAGCATGTACTGTCAAGGTTGCTGAAAGAGTTAGTGCAGCCCATTAACTCTATCAGCACCCTGGACAGTAGCATGCTCGGCGCACGGAAGTGACAGGTTTGGTCCGAACTAGTTCGGTCCGAATCAAACTTTTTAGTGAAATTCGGCGAACTAGCCGAACCGAACTTTTGATAAGTTCGCTCATCTCTAATTTTGACCCCACAGATTTTATTAGAATTTGTATGTCAAAATAAAAAATGCATATTATTTTCCAATAAGATGTTATTTAGCTAAAAAGAAAATCAATTTCCACAAGGAATAAAGAAGAAAAAGCCACCAACATTTGTAAAGCAACTTCTCCAGTATGGAAATACCCCATATGTCGTCATAAACTGCAGTTTGGGCACATGGCAGGGCTCAGAAGGGAAGAAGCGCCATTTGGCTTTTGGAGTGCAGATTTTGCTGGATTGGTTTCTTGGTGCCATGTCGCATTTGCAAAGCCCCTTAAGGTAACAGTACAATGGAAACTTCCCAAAAGTGACTTCATTTGGGAAACTACACGCCTTGAGAAATTCATCTAGCATTTTTACCCCAAAGGTGCTTCATAGATTTTGTTAGAATTTGGACGTGAAAATAAAAAACTAATTTTTTTCCAATAAGATGTCATTTTCACTGAAAAAAAAACGAGGAAGGAATAAAGAAGAAAAAGCCCCCAAGATTTGTAAAACAACTTCTCCAGAGTATGGAAATACCCCATATGTGGTAATAAACTGCTTTTTGGGCAGATAATATGCATTTTTATTTTTCCAAAGCCCCTGTGGGACCAAAACTTTGGAAACTTCCCAAAAGTGACTCCATTTTGGAAGCTATACCCCTTGACGAATTTATCTAGGGGTGTAGTGAGCATTTTGACCCCAGAGGACTTTTATAGATTTTATTAGAATTGGACAGTGAAAATAAAAATTTAATTTTTTTCCAATAAGACTTAGATTTAGCGCAACATTTTTATTTTCTTAACGAAAAATGGAGAAAAAACACCTCAACATTTGTAAAGCAAGTTCTCCCGAATATGGCAATACCTAATATGTGGTAATAAACTACTGTTTGGGTACATGGTAGAGGTCAGAAGTGAAGGAGCACCATTTGGCTTTTGGAGTGCAGATTTTGCTAGATTGGTTTCGGGACGCAATGTCGCATTTGCAAAGCCTCTATGGTACCAAAACAGTGGAAACCCACCAGAAGTGACCTCATTTTGGAAATTACACCCCTCAAGTTATTCACCTAGTGATGTAGTCAGCATGTTAGCCCTGCAGGTGTTTTCCAGAAATTAGTGTACACTCAATGTTGCAGAGTGAAAATGGCAATTTTTCCATAGCTATGCCAATATGTGGTACCCAGCTTGTGCCACCATGAAAAGACAGCTCTCTAACTATTATGCTGTGATTCCCAGATTTAGAAATATCCTACATCTGGCCCTAATCTTTTGCTTGGACATTCGACAGAGCTCAGGACGGAAAATGTACAATGCAAAATTGAGGCCTAATTTGTCGACAAAGTAGTGAGCATTTTTACCCACAGGTCTTTTCTATAAATTAATGCGCTACAAATGGTGCAAAGTAAAATTGCAATTTTTCCCTAGATATGCCATTTCAGTGGCAAATATGTTGTGCCCAGCTTGTGCCACTGGAGACACACAACCCAAAAATTGTTAAAAGGGTTCTCTCGGGTATATTTGTGTAAGTAAACTGCTTTTTGGGCACACTGTAGGGCTCAGAAGGGAGGGAGCGCCCATTTGGAGTTTTCTTGGTAGTAGTTTTGTTTGGAGTATTACTCGTGTTTCAGTTTATAACGTGGGGGTACATGAAAGCTGTGCGGAGTACATCAGGGCATAATAATTGGGTAAAAAAGAAAAAAACAATAATCCATAGATGTGTGTTACGCTGTCAAGTAATCTTTTATGCACAGGCCAGTGTCGCACTGATAAATGGTGTCATTTCTTATCCCCATTTTGGTACACACTCTGCACCTCTGCAGTTTGGGGAATTTTGCTGGGAAGTGTTCTGGTATAATGCAGGTGTCCTCGCTTCCAGAAGATATGTTTGGGCCCTCCCATTCCTGGTTCCCTAATTTTATTTTACTTTTATTAGAGACGTAGTGGATGAGGGCTGTTTTGTTGCGGGACCAGCTGTCATTTTTACTGCTACCATTTTGAGGTACATGAGACTTTTTGATCACTTTTTATCCTATTTTTGGGAGGCAAGGTGACCAAAAAACAGCAATTCTGGCAGAGTTTTCTAATTTTTTTTATGCAGCGTTCGCCATGAATTATAAATTACATGTTACGTTTATTGTGCGGGTCAGTACGATTCCGGCGATACCAAATTTATAGCACTTTTTTTCTGTTTAGTAAAAATATTTTTTCTGTCACCATGTTCTGAGAGCCATAACGTTTTCATTTTTTCGTTGATGGAGCTATATGAGGGCTTGTTTTTTGCAAGCTGAGCTATAGTTTTTATAGTTTTCATATCATTTTTGCATAAATGCGGCTTTTTAAGCACTTTTTATTCCAATTTTTGGTAGGCAAAGTGACCAAAAAAAAGCAATTCTGGCATTGATCTTTATGTTAATTTTTTACGGCATTCACCACATAGAATAGATAGAAACAAATCAGCAGCACAGGACAATAATTTCTCTCTTAGGTCACAGTCCAAGAGTGACCCCTCAGTCAGGATAGGAAGAAATTGAGACAGCACTCCAAAATATTCAAAAAATAAAGATCCTTTTATTCCACGTGTGTGCAACGTTTCAGCTCAGTACGAGCCTTTCTCATGCTTGAGAAAGGCTCGTACTGAGCTGAAATGTTGCACACACGTGGAATAAAAGGATCTTTATTTTTTGAATATTTTGGAGTGCTGTCTCAATTTCTTCCTATCACCACATAGAATAAATAACATAATATTTTTACAGTTCAGGCCGTTACGGACGCGGCGATACAAAATATGTATGGTTTATATATTTTTTCAATAATAAAGGACTTAATAAGGGAAAATAGGCTATTGTGTTTTATTTTATTACTTGAAACTTTTATTTTATTTTTTACAACTTTTTTTTAACTTTTTTTACATTTATTTTTAGACCCACTATGGGACTTGAAGGTCTAATTTCTGATTTATCTTCTAACACATAGCACTACCTATGTAGCGCAATGTATTAAAACAGTCAGTCGTTCATTGACAGCAAGCCGATTAGGCTAACACCCACGACTGATGACGCAGGCTCAGCTTCTGAGCCAGCTCTTTCTTCCCATCAGTACCGGAAGCCATTTAGGACCCGCCTCCAGGTGGGGCCTAGGAGTCTTCCGTACTAGGCAGATCGGGAGGCCAGTGTTAGGCCTCCGGTTGGCATTGCAGCCATCTGCCCCCTGGCAATTTCGCCACCTGGGGAGGCAATTGGCTACAAACACCTTAAATGCAGCGGTCACTTTTGACTGCTGCATTTAAGGGGTTAACGGCGGACATCAGAGCTAATTTTGGTCCCCACCATTATATCAGGGTGTCAGCTGTAACATACAGCTGACGATAGCACTGACTCAGCTTCTAAATCCGTGCCATCCATTTGTCATATGGATATGGCAATTTGCGGGAAGCACTGGCTTTCCATAACGTATCCATACGACAAATGTCGGGAAGGGGTTAAAGCTGTGATGATTTGGCAATATGGTAGGTATGTGAGAGATGTTGGTAGACTCTTGTCTTGATGTGGACACCTGAGATAATGCTGCACAGACTTTGTAAGTAGGCAGAGCTAATTCTATAAAAGGAGGTGATTTAGTGTGTGCCATGCTTCATTGTTGTTGTTGGCTGCAGAGAGCACGTCAGTGGAGAGTGATGGTCCTTGATTGAGAGAGTACAGTGGAGCATTCTGTCAACTGTGAGGATGAAATACTGCATGGGACTGGCGGCCGAACCGAAACAGCAGAAAGGATTTTGGAAGGAGTTAGTTGTGCAAGCTTTTATTGCTGTTAAGATCCTGCTGGGCGGTATGCACCAGTAACCTTGACCAAAACCGGCTGATCCGAGTGACTTTTGATTGGGAGATCTTGTGTCTGCTGCATGTGGTTACGGACCTCATCCTAAGGGAAAGAGCTCCTGAACTAAGGCAGGTGGAGGCTGTGGATACTTGTCGAATAGAGAGTGGCCAGAAGCTCAGTCAAGGAGAATGTCTCACGTGTCGTGAGTCTGTGTAACGAAAATGAAATGAGTTGCGCCTGCGCATTTACAGTTCAAAAACCGCCTGTACCACTTTGAAACTGTAACCGCCAAGGTCCGTTCCAGCTAAAAGACTGCAACCGATAAACCTGGTCCCATTTGTGTATTTAACTATAGTAACCCCATTTGGGAAACTACACCCACAAGAAATCTATCCAGGGATATAGTGAGCACCCCACATGTCTTTTGCAGAATTTATTGGAATTAGGTCGTGAAAATGTAACTCTACACTTTTTCCACTAAATTGTAGAATTTCTTCATTTTTACAATCCATAAAGGAGAAAAACCTCCCACACATTTGTAAAGCAATCTCTCCCTAGTACGGAAATACCCCATATGTGGTTTTAAACTGCTGTTTGGACACACGGTAGGGTACAGAAGGGCAGGAGCACTATTTTTCCTGCAGATTTTGCAGGATTGTTTTTTAGGCGACATGTCATATTTGCAGAACCATTGAGGTACAAGTACAGTAGAAAACACCGAGAAGTCACTCAATTTTTGAAACTACACTCCTCAGGGCACTCATCTAGGGGTGTAGTTAGCATTTTGACCCCACAGGTGTTTCCTAGGTTGATTAGAATTAGGCAGTGAAAATTTAAATTTTTATTTTTTCCAAAAATATCTAGATTTAGCTCCTAATTTTTCCTTTTCACAAGGGGTAATAGGAGAAAAACACCCCAAGATATGTTACGCAATATCTCCCGAGTATGGCAGTAGGGCACATGGCAGGGCTCAGAAAGGAAGGAGTGCTATTTGGCATTTGGAGCTCACATTTTACTGGATAGCTTTCGAGCGCCATACAATATTTTCAAAGCCCCTGAGGTACCAGAGTACAGTGATAAAAGCCCCGAGAAGTGAGCCAATTTTGGAAACCACACCGCTGAAGGCATTTATCATTTGCCTAGAAGTATGACAGGGCTCAGAATTGAAAGAACACCATGCACATTGGAGTTCTTTATTGGTTATTTTCACAGCAATGTTCCACAATTTCAGGGATCCGAGGTCAAATAGTAAAACAAACCCCCAAGAAGTGACCCAGTTTCGGAAACTACTCCCCTCTTGGCATTTATCAAGTAGGCATTAATGCGTAGCAGATAGTGCAAAGTGAAAATGGCCACTGATTCCATTTAAGTGCACAATATGTTGTGCCCAGTTTGTGCCACTGAAGTCAAATACTTCATAAACTATTAATCGGGTTCTCCCGGGTATGGCGATTTAATATATGTGGACGTAAACTGATGTTTGGGCACACTGTAGGGTTCAGAAGGGAGGGTGCACCATTTGGCATTTGGAGTGCAGATTTTGCTTGGTAGTTGTTCTGTTTGGAGTTTTTCTTTTTTGAAAAATCTCTTTTTATTAAACAGTAAATAATACATAACAAACAGTTATTATTGTGCATGACCAGAAGCAGATAAACAAAGATTGCAAACTTTACATTGTTTAGCATGTGGGTAAAGACAAAAGAATAATAAATCACCAGTCGGTGACGCGAAGGCAATAGAATCCTGACAAACAAGACTACCCTCATGAAATTTACTAAATCTTGCACTTTACGAATATTAATAATCTAATAACTGTGAGTGACAGCACATACAATTCATTAAACAATGAATAACAAATGAATAACAATTAAATAACAATTCCAGTACTACAGCACCTTTAATCAATTCTGTATAAAGGAAAACTCACTTCATGCTTCATGCTACCCCAAGATTCAGCATATCGGCCCGGCAAATGACTTACGGAAGGGATGGACATTAGATGTAAAGAAATGTGGAGAGTTGTCTAAACATTACGTAGAACCCGTCTTGCCTATGCACTGGGACAGCCATGGGCTCCACACTTTTAGAAAACGGTCCCTGGTTTGAGTTACCCAAGCTGCCAACTCCTCCATGCGGCAAATATGTTGCATTTTATCCGACCATAGTTCTTCTGTAGGTGGGTTAGTCTGTCTCCAAAATGTGGGAATGAGCAATTTAGCTGCCGAGATCATCTGTGTCGGCAAGTTGTATATGGAGGGTGTAAAGCCAGGCTGAGGCAGCCATAAGAACACTAACTCTGCCGTTAACTTAATCTGCGTAGAGCAGATAGTGTTGATAGCACTCTCAATCCCCTTCCAGAAACTAATTATTCTAGGACAGCTCCACCATATATGTGGGTAAGAACCTGGCCCCTCATGACATCTCCAACAGGTATTGACATTCACTAGACCTATAGAGGCAAGGGATTCAGGCGTCCGATACCATCTCATGACAAGTTTGTAAGAATTCTCCTGTATACGCACACATCTGGAGAAACCGTGAGCATGTTTCAATACATATTCCAATTCAAGTTTGGAAAAGAATTTCCCCAATTCCCTCTCCCAAGCCCCCAAATAATGGGGTTTCTGTTCAGACTTACCCATTAGAAGACCTCTATATAATTTGGACAGAATCTTTGCAGGGGTAGTTGGTAATAGGATGTAATTTTCTAACCATGTCGGATCAGCCTGAGGCGTCCTGGAGACAGCCTTGAACATATCTGTTGTTGCTACATAATCCGCAACTTGTAATGCATTCGGACGCCTCAACCCCTGTTCCTCAAATAGCTGTGCAAGGCTTGGAGGACCCAATGGGTCCAAGAGAACCGATATCTTGACGTTGTTCAGCCTCCTCCAAAAGTCTGCCGTTCTATCAGACTTTCTACCCAGGAAGGACGGTAGAACACTCAGTGGCGCCAGTGGGGAGAGGAGTTTCCCCGTCATGTTCAGAGCTCCTGCAGTATGACATACACGAACCATCCCCTTAGTGATAGGACTCAAATCCCCCCTTTTAGATAACTGCGTCCATCGTGAGAGATGATTAGCATAGAAATACAGTTCCAAGTCAGGAAGCGAAATACCTCCCTGTTCTCTTTTCTGTGAGAGAAGGCTATAGGCTAGTCTGGGGCGTTTAGGATGCCATAAGAAGGATGTAAACAAGGATTTAAAGTTCCGAAAGTAGCTTCTCGGGACCCCAATGGGCAAGGAAGTCAGCAGGTACATGATCTGTGGAAGTATATACGTAGTCAATAAGTTTTTCCTACCAAACCACGAGAGGAATGGCAACTTAAGGGACCCTATTTGTGAACGAATTTTGATAAAGAGGGGTTTGTAATTAATGGAGAACAATTCCCCAAGGTCAGCTGGGATCATAATCCCCAAAAATTTTATGGCTTTGGGAGGCCACTTGAATGGAGTGCAACTTTGCAGTTGTGAGATAGTCTGCGACGAGACGTTAATGTTAAGTGCTTCTGATTTACTAAGGTTAATTTTAAAATTTGATAGAAAACCAAATTTGTCAAATAGAGCAACTATATGGGGTATTGCTGATAGTGGGTTAGAAATTAACAAAAGGAGGTCATCAGCAAAAGCCACAATTTTATGTTCTACATCTCCTACTTTTAATCCTCTGACTTCATCAATTTGTCTCATAGTCAACAATAGAGGTTCCATCGTCAGTATGAAAAGAGCTGGGGAGAGCGGGCAGCCCTGACGAGTGCTGTTTTTTATAGAGAAGGGGTCAGACAACAGTCGAAATCAGTCGAAATCAGAATCTAACACTAAGTTCAGATCCCCTCAAACCACCTTCTCCAAACCTCTTAAATAAACGTAGAACCTTTAGCAGCCAGGCTATTTGTTTGTCGTTAGGAGCATACAAACTGGCAATGGTCATTTTTGTATTGCATAGGGACCCTTTCAGGAAGACATATCTGCCCTGTTGATCAATTTTCGAGGACTCTACCTGAAAAGGTAGGTCTTTTTGAATACCTATGGAGACCCCCCTCGAGGCAGATGTGTGAGTGCTGTGGAACCATTGACTGTATGTGGACCTAGGCAAAGTGGGTACAAGGTTGTGTCTAAAGTGTGTCTCCTGAAGCATTAATACCCCTTGCGTATCCTGTCTCAGCATAGAGAAGACCTGGGACCTTTTTTGGGGTGTGCTAAACCCATTTACATTAAGCGTCAAGTAAGTAAGTGGTGACATATTACCCGTCTGACCTTGTCAGCTACTGATCGTGGCGAAGAGAGTAGTACCGGACACAAATAAAACATACAATCAACTATATACATAGAGAACTTGAGAGAAGAAAGTGAGGCTGCACCATATCCTGTGAAATGTGGTATAAATAATGCGCCTCTTATCCCATAGAGGCCGCTGTTCAAGCCATTACATGACAGCCCACGAGTGACATAGTGGGGGGGGGGAGTAGGTACCCAGCCTTTTGAGATAGGTATGGAGAACACTGACTTCTATGTATAAGTGAATATAGAAATGAAATGAAAACATAACAATATAGCAATATAGCGGTAAAGCAATATATGGAGGGATGAGAGCAGAGAAAAGTGACCCAGAAGGGACCCACACAATACTAAATTGCAACAGATAACGTCCCCGGTGATGAGCACATAACAACAAACCCGTCCGAGTCTTGAAGCTTCTCCCATTACCATGTGGGAGGAATCCCACCACAGGAATTTAAACTGCATTTTCAGTGCATCAATCGTACATCACCAACGCTGAAAATAATATCAATGAGGTAGTCCCATTTCAAGGAGCTCCGGGTATGCAATTCAATCCCCAGACTGAGGTACCGTTCTCTTCCTGCTGCGCGGGGCTTTGAATTTCTGGGGTTTTTGCCACCCATGTGGGTCGGGTACCTTTAGCGAGAGAGTGTCCCTTTGTATCGGCATCCAATCTGGTACAACAATTTTCTCCATGTCCAATTTGGACCAGGCCTTATCAAGATCCTCCGGAGTGCGGATAGTAATTTGCCTTCCCTCTTTTAAAATTGCCAATCCAAATGGGAACAGCCAACGAATGGGAATCTTCTGCAATCTCAGGGCTTCGGTCAGGGGTTTCAACATTCGTCGCTTGGCCAAGGTACTAGCCGCCAAATCCTGAAAGACCATGATCTTGTGGTCCGGAAATTTCAGGTCCGAAGACCCTCTCGCAGCCGTCAAAATGGCCGCCGTATCCAGAAAATTAAGCAGCCCACATATAACATCTCTAGGCGGTTCTTCCTTTGCCGGTTTAGGTCTCAGTGCTCTGTGAGCACGCTCAATTATAACTTGCGCTGCCTTGTCTTGTCCCAATAACAACGTAAATATGTTTCTCACTGTGGGTAAAATATCCTCTGCAGTGATAGACTCCGGAATGCCGCGCAGCCTGATATTCTTCCGCCTGCTGCGGTTTTCCTGATCCTCTAACTGCAAGTATGCCTGGTTCATGTGGGTGAACTGCGAGGCCACTACGGTCTGTAAGGCATCTGCCTGCTGTATAATGGCCGACTGAGTGTCCTCCAATATCGCTACCCTCTGCCCCACGTGTTGAATGTCCATCTTAATAGAGAATAATTATTTCAGGATCGGAGACATTGCACTGGCCAGGGCTTTTTTGAAAAAGGTTCTAGTGATAGGGAGAGGGTCTACCCTGCCTGTGGCATCAGATTGCGTACCTGAGCTGTCTTCATCAGAGTCCTCTCCCCTGATCTCTTCTGACGGGTTCAGCGGTGCCGGCACCATCTTGCTTTTACCCGCCGGGGAAGCATGTTTCTTTTGGAGAAATCTCTCCATCTCCGCTTGAGATTTTCCGACTTTCGGTATCCCCCGGGGTTCACACGACTTTTCTCTATTCGTACGGACCATTTTGTGCAGTTTAATCGCCCTCCAGCTGTAGAAGTCAGTGTCTCTGTGAGGAGCTCCGGGATCAAGCGACCATCACAAAGCACAGCTAGCTCCGCCCCCCTGTTTGGGGTTTTTCTGACATTTCATTTTATAATGTGGGGGCATATGTGAGCTGTGCGGAGTACATCAGTATATAATAAGAGGGTATAATAATGCAGTAAATAAATAATTCATAGATGTTTGGCCAGTGTCGCACTGATAAATGGTGCCCGATCTTATCCGCTTTTGGAATATACTTTGCACTTTTTGTGTCTTCATATTCTGGGAGCCAGAACTTGTTTATTTTTTCTCCACCGGGCTGTGTGAGGGCTAATTTATTGTGGGTCAATTTGTGGATTTCACTTGTACCATTTTGGGGTACATGCGATTTTTTTGATCAGTTTTTATTTAATTTTTTGCGAGCAAGGTAACCAAAAAATGGCAATTCTGGCAATGTTTTTTATTTGTTTTTATGGCGTTCACCATGAGCTATAAATGACATATTAACTTTATTCTGCGGGTTGATAGGATTACGGCGATACCATGTATATCGGTTTTAATGTTTTACAGCGTTATCACATAAATCGTATCTTTTTTAGGCTGCCATATTCTAAGAGCCATAACTTTTTTATTTTTTCATCGACAAAGCTGTGCAAGGGCTTGTTACTTGCGGGACAAGCTGTAGTTTTTATTGGGCTACATGTAACTTTTTGATCACTTTTTATAAAAAAAATTTGGTTTGCGACGTGAGGCTTTAACTGCGTTAGAGAAGAAGCAAAATATAATTTTAAAAGCATCCGATAAGGGTGGGAATATCGTGATTATGATTAGGGAGGATTACAAAAAAGATGTGTGAGGACATACTACTCAACTCAAAAAGTAATGCACTGATAAATCCCAGTGAACTTATTTCCAACTATGGCATGTTTCAATAGTCTATCAAAAATCCACAAGGGTTATCCCCCGTTACGTGGTAGGCCTATTGTGTTAGGCATTAATAATCTAACCCAGGATGTCAGCACATATATTGATGTAGTCCTGCGTCCTTTTGTTCTTAGTCTGACATCTTATGTACGTGATATGATGGACGTACTTAAACAAATTGATGGTATTACTTTGGAAAGAGGAACTATGCTGGCAAGCTTGGATGTAGAGGCATTATATTCCTCGATACCACATGGGCTGGGCTGCCAAGCAGTGGGCTATTTTCTTATGTAAAGAGGCACTCAATATGTGGCTCAAAATGACTTTGTCCTTCAACTACTGCACTTGGTGTTGGAAAGGAACATGTTTGTCTTCGAAGATCGAATTTTCCATCAGCAGCGGGGTACGGCGATGGGGAGTCCAGCAGCACCTACTTATGCTAATCTGTACCTCGGCTGGTGGGAGGACACTCTGGTCATGGAACATGGTTGGACCGGAAGGTTCTGGGCACATATAGATGTGGGGGTTGCACAGCCTGTAACTTTATTCAGACTTGTAAGAAATTCCAAAGTGTCGCCACCTTAACCGGTTAAGGACTAGGCTGTTTTACAGCTAAATGACCAGAGCAAATTTCACAATTTTGCTATGCGCTTCTTTAGATGACTATAACTCTGCAGGTGAATAAAGTTCATCTTTGAATTTTACACTCTTTTTAAAGGACAGATAGGGCTTTGTTTTAGTGGCATTTGTCAGTATATATCATTTTTATTTTTTTCTCTAAAGTGGGCAAAATTGGAAAAAAATGCAAGAATTTAGCAATTGCGCCAGTTTATGCTTGCATTTTTCACACACGGTATGGACCACGGCCAAAATTCATCTCCTTTCACGTTCTTCCACTTCTCCCGTGCATGGGGATACCAAATATGTGTGCCTTATTCGCTGTGCGGGCATGTACCAGGGCTTGGCATAAAAGGAGGCTTTTTGGCCTTTTCGGTCCAGGAATTTTGCATTTGATTTTATAGCCGTATACTGTTTTCTGGGGGGCGTAATGCTGCTGAAACATTAGAAACACCCCATAAATGACTTCATTCACACAAGTAGACCCCACAAGTTTTCCTTCAAGGGGTTTATCATATTTTTAGCAAGTCCAGTTTTCTTCTGAAAGTTTCTTGAATAAGATGGAACAAAATAAAATCAGGACTTTTTTAGCAAATGCGTCAGTTTAGGCTAGTATTTTTCACACACGGTATAGACCACGGCCAAAATTCATCTCCTTTCACGTTCTTCCACTTCTCCCGTGCATGGGGATACCAAATATGTGTGCCTTATTCACTGTGCGGGCATGTGCCAGGGCTTGGCATAAAAGGAGGCTTTTTGGCCTTTTCGGTCCAGGAATTTTGCATTTGATTTTATAGCAGCATACTGTTTTCTGGGGGGCCTAATGCTGCTGAAACATTAGAAACACCCCATAAATGACTTCATTCACACAAGTAGACCCCACAAGGTTTCCTTCAAGGGGTTTATCATATTTTTAGCAAGTCCAGTTTTCTTCTGAAAGTTTCTTGAATAAGATGGAACAAAATAAAATCAGCACTTTTTTAGCAAATGCGTCAGTTTAGGCTAGTATTTTTCACACACGGTATAGACCACGGCCAAAATTCATCTCCTTTCACGTTCTTCCACTTCTCCCGTGCATGGGGATACCAAATATGTGTGCCTTATTCACTGTGCGGGCATGTGCCAGGGCTTGGCATAAAAGGAGGCTTTTTGGTCCAGGAATTCTGCACTTGATTTTATAGCAGCATACTGTTTTCTGGTGGGCGTAATGCTGCTGAAAGATTAGAAACACCCCATAAATGACTTCATTCACACAAGTAGACCCCACAAGGTTTTCTTCAAGGGGTTTATCATATTTTTAGACAGTCCAGTTTTCTTCTGAAAGTTTCTTGAATAAGATGGATCAAAATAAAATTAGCTTTTTTTTTTAGCAAATGCGTCAGTTTATGCTAGCATTTTTCACACACAGCATAGACCACGGACAAAATTCATCGCATTTCACATTCTTCCTCTTCTCCCGTGCATGGGGATACCAAATATGTGGCCTTATTTATCACATAGAGATGTAGGAGGGCGGAGGATAGAAGAAGATTATTTCACATATCGCTTTTTTTCAAAGCTGGTTTTACAAAACTCAACAGAGTTTCTATAAGGGTATGTTCACACGGCCTATTTACGGACGTAAATCGGGCGTTTTTCCCCCGAATTACGTCTGAAAATAGCGCCTCAATAGCGCTGACAAACATCTGCCCATTGAAAGCAATGGGCAGACGTTTGTCTGTTCACACGAGGCGTATATTTACGCGCCGCTGTCAAATGACGGCGCGCAAATAGACGCCCGCGTCAAAGAAGTGACCTGTCACTTCTTTGGCCGTAATTGGAGCCGCTATTCATTGACTCCAATGAATAGCAGCGCTAATTACGGCCGTAATGGACGCGGCGTTCAAGCGCCTGCACATGCCGTTACGGCTGAAATTACGGGGATGTTTTCAGGCTGAAACATCCCCGTAATTTCAGCCGTTACGGACCCCCGCCGTGTGAACATACCCTAACACTTCCAAAATATCTGCTCTTGAAGCAGAAATCCCAAAATATTCATCTAGGGGTATAATGGGAATTTATTTTTTGGGGTTTTCTAAAATAAGAAATTTCAGGTTAATGCAAATGGAGCTCTCTAGCAGATGAACTTTAGAGAATATGCAAACATGACATCCACCCCCCACCCACCCATTCCCTCCCTCACCCTTGGAGTAAAATCATGGGAAAAATAAAAACGTAATGTAGGGCAAATATATTTTCAACAAATTAACTAAAATCTAATAATTCAGAACAGTGTGGTATTTTTTAAAACATGGCTCAATGCACAGGCCTGGTTGCGAGGGACATGAGGGACAGAAATATCGGGAATCTTTGCGGTGCCCGTCTTTTCTGCAGACGCGGCACTTTTTCTGGGGGTTGCTTCTGGTTGCTGTTGGGGGAATGCGACTGATGAAGTGTCTTTCAGTCAGTCGCGTGACATCCTCAGACTGGGGGCATTCTCGGGTGTCCTGAACATCAAAAATGAGGCCTTCAATAATTTTTTCCTGGAAATCCAGGTATGTGTCTCTGCCTCTGTTTTTTTTATAGAGCACAAATGAGTTGTGGATGGCCACCTGTAACAAATAAATGGCCACCTTTTTGTACCAGGTTTTAGTTTTCCGTTTTACTAAATAGGGCTGTAAAACCTGGTCGCTTAAATCCACCCCCCCCATGTACTTGTTATATTCGGACACGCTCACTGGTTTGTGCTTGTCCGATGTTGCCCCCCTTTCCCTCACTGCCACTGTTCCTGCGGTATGAATCGTGCTTAGCACATACACATCTTTGCGATCCCTGAACTTGACCGCCAGCAATTCTTCAGATGCATAAGCACAGGAGTCCCCCTTTACCATGTGCTTCCCCACTAATTGCTGTGGAAAACCAATTCGGTTTTTGCGCATGGTACCACATGCCCCAGTCCTTGCAGCATGCAAATGCCTAAACAGGGGCACACTAGAATAAAAATTATCACAGTACAGGTGGTACCCCTTGTGAAGCAGAGGCTGCATTATCTCCCACACAATCTTACTGCTGGTGGAAAGATCAGGGGGGCATCCAGGAACATTTATTGTGCGGTCCCGCCCTTCATAAATCCTGAAGGCGGTGGTATATCCTGACCCGCTTTCACACAATTTGTAGAGCTTAACGCCATATCTTGCCCTTTTGGAAGGTAGATATTGGCGAAAGCTAAGTCTGCCATGAAAGTTGAGGAGGGATTCGTCCACACTTACATTCTGCTCAGGGGTGTAGAGTTGCAGAAATAAATTATTCAGGGAATTTATTAGCGGTCTTATTTTGAACAACCGATCCCGGTTTGCATCGGTACTTGGGGGGGCCTGTGCGTTGTCATTGAAGTGGAGGAACCTCATTATTGTCTCATAACGAGACCTGGGCATTACTGCAGAATATACTGGGGTGGCTTGGGCGGGTCTTGTTGACCAGTAAGACCTAATGGAGGGCTTTTTGACAATACCCATATTTAGGGTGAGCCCCAAAATTTTTTTTAATTCCTGCAAATTGGTGGGCGTCCAATCTCTGGCATGGGTGGATGAAGGTTTCTGCCTTATATATTGCGTGGCATATAAATTTGTTTCGTGGACAATCTGATTTAGGATGTCGTCCGTTATAAATAAATGGAAGTAATCCATTTGGACAAAATTTGTATTGTCCACGGTTATGCCAGGAGTGGCCGTAAATCCGTGGATTCTAGGCCCAAAAGATGGGGCAGGTGCCCATACAAGAGCCTGGACTGGAGGGACCAGGCTCTCCCGTGCCACAGCGCTACTTGGCCCTGCGCTTTCATGTTCTGCAGTTTCGACTGCATCAGGGACAACGTCCCCTGAAGATGAACCTGAAGTGACGCTGTCATCGTCACTACCTAAAACAGGTTCCATCTCGGACGCCATCTCTGATGCGGTCTCCGACTCAGACCACAGCATGGCGTATGCCTCCTCGGCGCTAAACAACTTCCTCGCCATAACGTAACTAACACTAACACTAACTAAACAAATTTTTTTTTTTTTTTTTTTTTTATAAAACACACAAACTAACTGCTATATATATCTACACTACCGCTAACAAAAAAATAAACCGCTATTGCTATATATATTATATATATGTGGATATATATATAATTATATACTCCCTACCTGCCTATTCTAATAGAATAAAAGAAAGAAAGGTAGATAGATAGAAAAAAAGATAGATGGATAGATAGATTGTATAGATAGATAGAAATCTATCTATACAGAGAATGTTTTAGAGTGTAACTGTATTTTTTTGTAACTGTAACTGTATTCTTCTGGCAGCAATTCTCCCGAGTCTCTTCTTCTCCTCAAACTGAAACAATGTTTGAGGAGAAGAAAAGAGGCAGGAGATTTACTGCCAGAAAAGTCAAAATAAAACAAATGTGGTCGCTGTGATAGGTTTTCACAGCGACCACATGTTCAGGGACCATCAGATTGGTCCCTGATACTCTGCCCAGTGCCCAGAGCTGTTGGTAACAGCGAGGGCACAGGGCTGTGTGCACGCGATCGCGTGCACACTGTTTTATAAGCAGGAATGCATGTGATCGCTGTGATTGGTTGTCACAGCGACCACATGTTCAGGGACCATCAGATTGGTCCCTGATACTCTGCCCAGTGCCCAGAGCTGTTGGTAACAGCGAGGGCACAGGGCTGTGTGCACGCGATCGCGTGCACACTGTTTTCTATGCAGAAATGCATGTGATCGCTGTGATTGGTTGTCACAGCGATCACATGTTCAGGGGCCAAAAGATTGACCCTTGACATTCTGCCCAGTGCCCATGGCTGTTAGCAACAGCCAGGGCATAGAGCTGTGTGCACGCGATCGCGCGTGCACAGTCTCTGAAGTGCGGCCGTATATATACTATACGCCGGACTTTAGAGACCCTGACCGCTGGCCGTATATTTACGGCCAGCGGTCGGGAACCTGTTAATTGAATACGACATTCAGGACTTTGTTAATTGTAGAACAGCGGGGGTTGTGTATTTGATCACGTGTCCATGCCCACTGAATTATGTAGGTAAGACCATTCGGCAATTTCATTGGCGTATTAGAAAACATGTAGGGCACGTGAAAAATACAAGTGATACCCCCGTATCCAAACATGTACATGAGAAAAATCAAGGAAACGCTGAATGTCTTCATTTTCAGGCAATAGAATTGGTGTGTCCACCTAAACGAGGTGGGGATTGGGACAACTTGATCCTGCGAAAAGAAGCCCAGTGGATCTATAGGTTAGCATGTATACAACCAGATGGGCTAAACGAGCAGATAAATTATACATGCTTTATCTAAACTCATATCTATATGAGTCCAGTCATTTATATATTTGCCTATCCTTCTGTATTGGTTTTGGGGCTTTATCTATGTCTATCTTCTAGGTTCCCCAATACTAGTGGTTAATCAACTTGTGATTAATCTACTGGTGGTCAATTTAATACCTTTCTTAATTCACTTCCTATAGTGCCGGATTACTTATGCATGGATTATAGTGGTGTGCCAGGACGCTGTCTGGAGCTGGGCAGCGTCCTTTGTTCCCATAGGAATAGGTTACTCCTCCTTCTAGATAGGAAAGGCTTGAGGCTGCAGCCAGATACGCCCCGCTCCCCTACTCTGCGCATGCGTGTATGGTGGATGTGTATGGTGGGCATGTCACATGACGCGCCCGGCATTAAATATCCGCAAGTCACTGCTTGCGCATGTGACGATGATTGGTCGATATGGGGGCTTGGCCTCAGCATAGGGGGCGGAGTATAAGTTATATATACTCCGAGTCCAGAGAGAAGAGTGCCGCTAATATCAATGTGAGTACGCTTTGTGTTTGTGCATATGGAATGAAATGTTTGCACAATTTAATGTTGCTGGCGTAGTAGCTAGCTCTATAATGAATAAGACCCCTGATGAAATGTTGAGATAGAAACATGTAGGTTCAATATGAGAAGGGGAATTTAGCGTAGGTGGCAGTGTTATCGATATCTTTACCCTGACACTGTGGTTCTCAGGAATCCTTTTCCTGGTTACTCCAGTACATGTCTGGGAGTGATTCACTGTTACACCAATGTTTAAACGTTCTAACACCATATATCATACGAAAATATTCATTTTGCAGGGTTTACAATAGAATCAGTGAATAAAATATAAAATCATTTTCAAATACATTTTTGAGCACATTGGGCTTTTGTCACGGTGGTGAATGTACCCCTGATTTTAGCGAGATATTAATAAAGTATATACATTTTACTCTTTAGTCACAATCAGTGAATTGGGTGGCGAGCTGATCTGTGATTCTGGCATTCTTTTCTATAAAAAAAACTTATGGCGTTCACCATGCAGGAAAATGAATGTTAAAGTTTTATAGTTGGGGACGTTAAGGAAGCGGCGATACCAAATACGTGTACTTTTTTAATGTTTTCAATTTTTTCCTATAATAAAACTTTTATTATGGGAAAAAAGGCGTTTTTTTAGTTTATGCAACTTTAAACTATTTTTTTTCAAATATTTTTTTCTACTAGGGGACTTGAAAGCCTGAAGACCTGATCGCTATTCGAATACACTGCACTACATACATAGTGCAGTGTATTAGACCTGTCAGTCATAAACTGACAGCAAGCTTATTAGGTCCCGCATCTAAGCAGGTCCTAATAGGCTTCTGTACTTGGCAAGCAGTAGGCTATTGTTAGGCCTACAGTTGCCATAGCAAACATCGCCACCCCCGCAATTGCGTCACATGGATCCAGATAGCGTACAAACCAACCAAATGCTGCAGTTGCAATTGACCGCACCATTTAGAGAGTTAATTGCCGGAGATCAGACCTCAGTCTAGTCCCTGCCGCTACAGGAGAGTTTCAGCCCATTGGTTATGGTGCAGGCTCAGCTCCATGTGTGCTGTACGTAGAATATATGGTCCAAATCCTTCATCTGCCACGATGAGAAATGGGGCAGGAGGTCCAGTAGATCCAGGCAGTTGTCTCGGTTCTGGAACAGAGAGCTGTTTGGACTGAAGCCGTTCACCCATTCTGGAAGCCCTGAAGATGCCAGCATCTGAAGAGCTCCCATAGGCCCCTATATCTACAATTACAAACTGGTAGTTGCTGTCAGCCAAGGCGAACAGCATCACCAATAAATACTGCTTGTAATTGAAATCTAGGTACCATGAGTGAGGTGGCTTCTTCACACTAATGTGTTTACCATCCAGTGCGCCAACACAGTTGGCAAACTGTGATTGTTGGTAAAAGCCCTCGGCAATCCGAAACCAGTCTTGTGCCTTGGGCTGCGGCATCATCGTCGCTCTCAGTCGCTGCCAGATGACTTCGCAGGTCAGACAGATGATCTGTGAAATGGTGGAACACCCAAGTAGAAATTCAAAATGCAGTGATGCAAATGAGTTCCCTGTTGCCAGGAATCTGTGAAAAAAATATTTATAATAATTAGTGCTAGCAGTACCAGGGTGACATGGTGGCAATGGGCAAAGGCTACAACCAGGGTTATATAGTACTTGTAGCAGAGTGACATGGCGGCAATGGGCACAGGGGCAACTACGGTTATATACTACTTGTAGCATTATGACATGGCGGCAATGTGCACAGGGGACAACTACAATTATATACTACTTGTAGCAGGGAGACATGGCGGCAATGGGCACAGGGGACAACTACGGTTATACTACCTGTAGCAAGGTGACATGGCAGCAATGGACAAAAGGGACATTTGGTGTTCTTACCTGAGAGAAACGATGAGCCGTTCCTCCGAGATGCACCGTCGGTCAAAGCTGGAAATCGACATGTAGCAGAAGTTGTGAAACTTGTCCGGGTGCTGCCGCAGGTCTGCATACAGGGTATGGAAATGCACCTTTCTGGGCTGTTGGGAGACAATGGGGTGAACCCAGTACCTCCTCCTCCTCTTCGGTTCTTCTTCCAGCATAGCTTACTGTCCGAATCGCCGAGAGACGAGCCAGTCCAGAAGAGCATGAGAGCATGAACCACACGTGGGTAGTGCATCCTTGCAACGAAAGAAATGCCAGAAACCAAAGTTATATCAGCCGAGGATTCCAACAGAGCTCTCACAAAGCACAAATGCCACAGAAAATGGTGCCAGAGCGATCATGTGACCTTTTCAAGGGGTTGCGACATAGTGGTGACATCATTTGTAGACTCCCATTTCTTTTTTTTGCGGATCCGTAAATGCGGATGTACTAAGGATGCATGACGGTACGTATTTGCGGACAGCGTGCCTATATGCGAATGAGTCGCAGATGACTTTGAATGACTAGGGATCCGTATTTGAGTAGAATAAAAGCCATTACAGTCGTGTGCATGAGGCCTTAGAGTCCATGCTGTTTAGTTTACAGATGATTGCTTAGGCTGGATACAATTGTAGCATATTACTATCCATGAGAAGTATTTGGCTTCTTTGGGTTTTCACTCCGTGTTTTCATCCCATTACAGCAAAAGTTAAAACAGAAATTTTAGCACAAAGGATATTATAAAGTTGTATAACATTTTTTATTTTACAGTGATCAAGGTTTATTTGCAGAGAACCCCTTTAATACTTACACCCATATTGTCCAAGATTCCTATCCCTACATCAAGAGAATTAGAAATTCTACAAGTTTCAGTGTACCAACTATTCCTGTCCAATAGTGGAATGAGATGAACTGGACTTTACTAAATATATCACGCCATGAATTATTACTTATGTTACCTATAACCTCATATTTAACCCCTGACTTTTACAGTTATTTTTGGTTTTTCATTTTCGCTCTTTCCTCCCCAACTTCCAGAAGCCATAAGTTTTTATTTTTTGGTCCCAAAAAAACGTATGAGGGATTGTTTTTTGAAGGACAAGTTGTACTTTTTCACGGCACCATTTATTGTACCATATTATATACTGGGAAACGTAAAGAAAATATTTGCTTAATCGTATTGTCGCCGCTTGTAAAGGGAGTCTAATATTACATTTTAGGAAACTGATGCTTAACCCCTTCGCGCTCAGCGACGTACTATTCCTTCGTGCTAAGTGCATCGTTCGCGCTCAGCACTGGAATAGTATGTCGCGGGAGGAACGGCCATTTCGGCCGTCTTCCCGACACATACAGGAGCTGCAACAGCTGCTAACTCGTACAGCAGTCGCAGCAGCTCCTTCTGCGGAGACTGATCGCTGTGTCCCCGCTGATTAACCCCTTGGAAGCCGCTTTCAGTAGCGATAGCGGCTTATAGGGGTTAAGCTGCCATCATCGGCCCGCTACACGATAGCGGCTGGCGATGGTGGCTATAGCAACCGGACGCCTAACAATGGCATCCAGCTATGCCATTTATGGAAGCCTTGCTGTCAGTGAGTAGCTAACAGCTGTAATACACTGAACTCCGCATATAGTGCAGTGTATTAGAATAGGGATCAGGGCCTCCTGCCCTCAAGTACACTAGTGGGACAAAGTAATAAAGTTAAAAAAAGTTAAAAAAAAGTTGTGTAAAAATAAGAAAATAAAAGTTTTAAAAGTAACAAAAGTAAAAATCCCCCCTTTTCCCTTATCAGTCTTTTATTATTAATAAAAATAAATAAATAAACAAATAAACTATACATAATTGATATCGCCGCATCCGTAACGGCCTGAACTACAAAAGTATTTAGTTATTTATCCCGCGCGGTGAACGCCGTAAAAGAAAATAATAATAAACCATACCAGAATCACAGTTTTTTGGTCACTTCACTTCTCAAAAAATGGAAAAAAAAGAGATCAAAAAGTCGCATGTACCTAAAAATGGTACTGATCGAAACTACCGTTCGTTACGCAAAAACAAGTCCTCACACGGCTTTCCTGATGGAAAAAAAGACAAAAACTGTATGGCTCCTAGAATAAGGCAACACAAAAAGTAAATGATTTTTAATAAAAATTATTTTATTGTGCAAACACCATAAGACATAAAAAAAAACTATAAACATTTGGTATCGCCGTAATCGTATCGCCATGCTGAATAAAGTGAATATGTCGTTTATAGCGCACGGTGAACGCTGTAAAAAAATAGAATAAAAAACAATAGAAGAATTGCTGCTTTTTAGTCACCACGCCTCTTAAAAATAGAACAAAAACTGTATTCTAGTAGTGCTGTATATCCCTCCGCCTTATTCTAGCACTGTACTGAAACGAGTTACGGAGAAACTCTCTAGGTGGCCTGAGGTACCGCTAATCGTAATGGGGGATTTTAATGCAGTGATGTCTGAAGGGTTGGATAGGTTTCATAGGGGAGGAGGGGGGCAAAGAGGAGACCTGACTGCCTTTGGAAGATTAAATGAGGAATTGGGTCTGCGGGATATTTGGAGAGATAAACTTCCAGGGGTGAGGTAGTACTCGTGTGCATCATCCACATTTCAGTCACTTTCGCGAATGGACTTGGTAGCATGCTCAGCTTCAGCAGTGCCGTACATAGCGCAAATTGAATACCTACAGAGGGCGTTGTCAGACCACTCTCCGATGGCGGTGACGATGGAAGTGGGTGTAAGGCATACCAGGAACCCCGGGAATTGGAAGCTGAATGCGTTTTGGCTAAGATTGATAGATGGCGGGGAAATACGGAACCTGGTTAAAGAATATTTAAATTTTAATACTGAGTCAGTGCTGCGAGGGGTGTTATGGGATGCCATGAAAGCATGGTTGAGGGGAGTATTCATTCAACATATTAAACGAATTAAAACTAAATCTAGGCAATTGGGAGAAAGTTTAGAGGTTCGGGTGACAGAAACAGAAGGGAGACATGTAGAAGAGGGGTCCGAGGAGACACTTAGACATTGGGTGGAGGCACAGACGTTGTTAAAAAATCACCAACTAACAATGGTGGATAATAAACGATTATTCCTTAAACAGAAATATTATGAAGAAGGGGAAACGACAGGGGAGAATACTCGCTAGGATGGCAAAGCCGCATGGGAGTAATAATTTCATTCATGGCCTTAGGGGGGAGGGGGGAGGGTGGAGACACACACGGGGCAAATCTTGCAAATATTTCAGCGGTTTTATACTGACCTGTATACATCCAAAGTGCATTACGACACACAGCAATTGGACGAGTACCTGGGAAACATTAATTTGCCTACCTTGGGCCGGGAGGACTGTGAAAGCTTGGAGGCACCTATTTCACTGGAGGAGTTGGAACAGGCGATAAGGGATATGGCAAATGAGAAAGCTCCGGGTCCAGATGGGTTACCGGGGGAAATCTATAAGGAATATGGGACGGAACTAGCGCCAGAATACTTGAGTACTTTGCAGGATAGTTTTGACAGAGGTAAAATACCAGACTCCCTATATGAGGCTACGATAGTGGTTCTCCCAAAAGAGGGGAAAGACAGTCAATTACCGGAGTCCTACAGACCAATATCCTTGTTGACATCGAATGTCAAGATTTTGGCAAAGATATTGGTCCTGCGGCTGAACAGGGTGGTACAGCATGTTGTGCATGAAGACCAATCGGGGTTCATGCCCTCCAAATCGACGGCTGTCAACCTCAGGCGGCTGTTTTTAAAACTTCAGGCGACACTGGATGATCAAGGAGGAAGGGCGGTGCTAACGTTAGACGCCGCAAAAGCGTTTGACTGCGTAGAATGGGGGTACCTATGGCGAGTAATAGAAAAGATGGGATTCGGCCCTAACTTCGTGAGGTGGGTACAGTTGTTGTATGTGGCCCCTAAAGCCCGCATACGGGTAAATGGTGCAATGTCCGAGAAATTTTCACTGGCCCGGGGTACGCGCCAGGGGTGCCCACTGTCACCATTGCTATTCGCCTTGGCGGTAGAGCCACTGGCGTGCCTCATAAGGCAGGAGGAGCATATAAGAGGCTTGCAATATGGAGAAATGGAGGAAAAAATTTCACTATATGCAGACGATATTTTAATATATATGACGGACACTGAGAATACACTGAAGGTAGTAATGGATACGATCACAAGGTGTGGGGAGTTCTCGGGATTAAATATTAACTGGACCAAGTCTGCTCTGATGCCACTTGACACGGTGAATATGGTAGATACTGGAGTGGGACCCCGGATTCCGATAGTCTCTGAATTTACGTACCTAGGGGATAAGGTGACGGCTAGGGTCCAAGACTATATGTCTTTGAATGTTTCACCACTGCTGCTCAAGGTGAAACATAAGGTGGATGCCTGGAACAGGCTCCCGCTCTCTGCTCTGGGGAGGACTAATCTAATCAAGATGATCCTTATTCCTCAAGTTTTATATATTCTTCATAACTCCCCAGTATGGATACCTAAGCACTGGTTCAGACGATTGCACAATCTCTTTCGGGATCTGGTCTGGAAAAAATGGGTTCCAAGGATTAAATTGGAGAAATTGCAATTGCCTAAAGACGAAGGGGGGGTAGCGCTGCCAAATGCCTGGATATATTACCTGGCTGCCCAGAGCCAACAATTTAAGGGGTGGGAGGACACAGAGACCTGGGGCTCCAGTGCACGTTTATTGTCATATTTGGGGGGAGGACTCAACCCACTAGAGGGTCTGGAAGCGCATACCTTTAAGAGATTGGCGAGTGCTAAACCAACGTTACTCCTGATACATAAAATATGGTGGCAGTGCAAACAGATACTGGGAGTGGGAATGTGTACCAAATATACTCCCCTATGGCATAATCCGGTCTTGTGGGAATTATACCAATTAGAGGGCATGCAAAAATGGGAATCGGCAGGGGTTAGGCGATTACAACACCTGTATGATGATAACGGGCTGAGATCATTTCAGCAGTTGAAAGACCTATTTCCACTGGAGCACAATATGTTTTACCAATATTTGCAGATCCATCATGCCCTACAGGCGCAGGCGCATGTGGTGGACCTGACGGTCTGTGCTCTTGGGGTCCTAGAGTATGTGGGACGGGCTGACACGACCAAAGGCCTGATCTCAATGGCGTACAGGAGCTTACTGTCCAAACACTTGGGAAACCCAATGGTGCTGGTAAAAGCGAAATGGGAACAGGATGTCGGTCCATTGACCGAGGAGGAGTGGGAGGAGATATTAGCGTCCACATGTCACTTAACGCTCAGTCTGGCGCAGAGGAGATCACAACTCTTCCTGATACACAGAGTGTACCGCACCCCGTGGGTATTAAAACAGATGGGTATTAGAGCGGATGCTAAATGTCCTAGGTGCACGGAGGAGAAGGCAGACATATTGCATATGTTTTGGTCATGTGAGGCCCTGAGGACCCTATGGGGGGAAATATTGGACCTGATAAAGCAGGTGTATGGTCGGGAATTGGCGGCAGACCCTAAAGTTATGTTATTGGGAGCGGTGGGAGAATTGGAGAGTGACAGAATGGCAAGCCTGGCAATTGCCAAGATATTATATCAAACGAGGAAATGCATTGCTAAACACTGGCTGGACGCGGAGCCACCAAGGATGAGGGAAATTGTAGGAATGTTGAACTATAATATCCTGATGGAGCATAAGATATTTTCTAAAAGGGGCACGGAAAAAAAAATTGAGAAACAATGGAGCAGATGGTTGGCCTGTCCTGAGGTGCTGTCACCTGAACTGAGCAGACTAAGTGCGAGAGTCGTCTGAGGAACTGGAGGTGATAGAGTCTGGAGCAAAGAAGGGGTGGTGGGGAAACTTGATAAGAGACATGTGCTCTGACCAGGAATGGTACTAGAAACAAAGGGCGGAGATATAGTGGGGGGCTGTGCAGGGAGGGGGGAAAGGGGGGAAGTTGGGGATTTCCTGATATGCTGTCACTATTGTATACGATGTTGGAAAATTGTAATGTGAATGTTAATGTGTTATTTCATTTCTGTGTTCGTATCAATAAAATTGGATTGTTTTAAAAAAATAAAAAAAATAGAACAAAAACTGATCAAAAAGTCACATGCACCCCATGAAAACTACAACGAATTCCTCAAGGGGTCTAGTTTCCAAAATAGTGTCACTTTTGGGGGGTTTCCACTGTTTTGGCACCACAAGACCTCTTCAAACCGGACATGGTGCCTAATAAAAAGGAGGCCTCATAATCCTCTAGGTGGTTCTTTGCTTCGGAGGCCGGTGCTTCAGTCCATTACCACACTAGGACCACATCTGTGATATTTCTCTAAACTGGAGAATCTGGGCAATAAGTATTGAGTAGTGTTTCTCGGGGTAAAACCTTCTGTTTTACAGAAAAAAAAG